>NC_056733.1:1539795831-1540095831 GCF_019279795.1 Protopterus annectens
TTTTCCATTTGATATGATCAATACATTTTACACCCCCACCCTAATATCATAATATTATATTAATTTTAAGTAGCTTTTTTCCAGACTTTCTTACCTTTTTACAGTGTAATGTGTGAATAAATTACAATTAAAGAAAAGTACTTTCTTACTTTAATATCTTTAGAATATACAGCTGTCACTGATAGACCCCCACTTCATACTTAAAATACCCCCTACTCATACCTCTCAACCTGTAAACATCAAAAATCTGGACAAGGCCCATGAAATATAGGTACAAATCTGTATGCTGATTAACATAATATTTGCATACATAATTACGTACCCCGTCCACTCCAATGGAATTGTGGGATAACAACTTTCAAATGCAAACTGAAGAGCAGACAACCAAAATATGGTACCAGAGTCCCCTGCAGCCATTTCTATGGCCCATTATCTGGCTATTTTGCCCCATTTACCATAAACTCTGTGTGCATATTGCTTTACTTCTACAATGATTATTTGGATTTTATTTTTACATTTTATACCACATTACACAAACACTATTAGACATCTGCTAAACAAAGCAATACTGTCAAACAATGAAAATAGACTTGGCATTAAAACTTCTCTGCCCTTGAAACTCATGTTCATTGAAACAGCACTGAAACCCACATTACATCCAAAGAAAATGCATCTGGCCAGTGGTGAATAAAGATTACCTTTGGGCTGTTTTCAAATCAATGGCCCCTTGCACACAAAACAGGAAGCATACATGTGTTCTTTGATACTCCTTCCTGACTTTATTAAATTATATTCCTTGTATAATACAGCATACTTGTTAGACAGAGCACATTTTAAATTTATTGTATGAACACTTTTCTAGTAGGCAATGAAACAAGATGCATGTAGCATGAACCAATAATGACAAAACTGCCCAATTCAGAAAATTTCCATCATAAACGTCTACTTCCACACCCATACAATATATAAAGAAAGAAAGAAAAATAGAATGACAGTACTGTAAGCCACAGGCATCTTTCACAGCTTCTCGCACTTATTTTCAATTTCAGTTTTTTTTTTTGGAGGGGGGGCAAAAGGCAAAAAACAGGGGCACATTTTAAACATTGCTTGTATAATTTTGGAAAGTTGGTAGAATAAAATGTTGTGTTACCGCCATGCATTTCACATCCAAGTCTTGGATGCAGGACCCTGTGCACTACTGTCAGAGCAACATGCCACTATGCCATTGCCAAATCAGCAGTTTCCTGAAAGATAGGAAGATTGAAACTTAAATAGTTATCATTTAGTGAATTCAGTTCTCACTTCTCACTATAGCCGTCAACCTCTTAGCACAAAAAACCTGGACAAAGCCAATAATAGGGAAATATAGCCTCAAAAATAGGGACAATTTTCAAATACTGCTCTTATAAACTTAGAAAATTGCTAGAATAAAAGGTTTTGTGTTACCATTTATTTTCTGAAGAATACGAAGTCTGAAATTCAAATGCCTGTCATTGCCACAAAAATCCTGAAAACCACAGATTTTAAGAGGAACAGATCAAAAATATGAGGCATAAATTCACAAGTGGTGGTGGCTAGGGACTTTAGGCTCTTTTTCCCTGTACCAAAGCTACAGGAGTTGAGCCTGAGTACCTCTGGCCACCAGGTGTATTAAACGTGGGGCATTTTCACACACACACACACACACACACACACACACACACACACACACACACACACACACACACACACACACACACTCACACACACATGCACACACCTCCACCCAGAATAAATAAAACATTTCACCACTCTCCATTATGAAACATAATAGAAACTGCTCACAGAACAGATACCTGAAATCATGCAAGTGCAGCCAGAACAGAATCCTTTCCATTCACGTTCACCCAGAATAAACAAAATATTTCACCGCTCTCTGTTCTGAAACATAATAGAAACTGCTCGCAGAACAGATACCTGAAATAGTGCAAGTGCAGCCAGAATAAAATCCTTTCCATTCATGTTCACCACTCTGCAGTACCCAGGACTTCCCACAAGTGCAGCCAGACTGTAAACATTACTTCTCGAGTGCAGGCAGAATAAATAAAAGACAGTGAAGCCAGAAAAGGACTTCCCAAAATAGGACTTCCCGCTCGCAAACTGTTCACCGCTCTGCAGTACCCAGGACTTCCCGCTTGCAAGTGTTATTCAAAACAAAGCCAGCTGGCCCTTGAGCTCAATTCCAAAAGGCTAGTAGCCCTGATGGAGCTGACGTCATCGCACATGTGATGAAGTCAACTCAGAAAGTGCAAAAAAATGTTTTAAAAAAAGCTGGGAAGATTTGGAAATGCAGGGGTGCCACTGGGGAATTGTGGCACACCATTATTTGGTCCCTAAAACTCAGTAAAAAGAGAGTAATTTGGTACGGTTGGGAGGTATGCCCCTACTGCATACAATAGAAAATGTCTTTACAGTATAACATGCATTTTATACCATGGATTTTTATACAGGTAAGGAAATAAAAATAAAAAAATGTTTTACTTACACTTATTTCTTTAGTCCCTTCACTGTCCTTGTAAAATTTAATGACATAAAGTGGGGTTTATGCTTTACAGTTTACTCTCCAGTTTAACAAAGTCAGCAACATTTTCATCTTTCTCAGCCACAGCCACTTTTTTCTTACAAAGCACATTTAAGATTTATAATCATATATGTAGTGGGATCAATGCTTTACAGTTCTCCCATGTATTCACTAATTTCAGATTGTTGTTGGTCTTATTCCTGATCATATCCATCTTCTAAGTCCAAGGTATTCCTGATTTTTTTGTCAGCTCCTGGTCTTTTCTCTGTTTTTCAAGTTTTGTCCTTTGGAACAATGGAAAATGTTTCATTGGTAGAGTCTATTAGCCTTGTTATTGCTGGAAGAATGGTAAGCAAAGTCCCTTTCTGGATAAACATATATTTATCTCCTCTGTAGCCTATTCTGCATTCAAAAAATATATTTGATCCTCCAGAGAAAAAATATTTTGACAACAGATGAATATAGCAACTTGTATCCACATATCTGCCTGTAAACATTCCCTGAGCGCTGGCATAAACTTGCTTCTCCACAATTTGCTATTGCCACTTTTTAATATTTTTCTTCCTTCTATCACAATTATGTCAGGAGCAGTTATTTCTGCTAGTATGATTGCAAATTTACTAATATGGGTCTTAGCAGATTTGTCATGCCCAGATTTGGAGCATTTACATGATATGCCATTCAGTCAACACATTTTTATTTTGAAAGACAAGTCCAATTGTTTCTCAGTACTTTTTTTTAAATTAAATTATGTCAGTTCCTTCCAGTTTCTCTGGTACAACAACTCATTTTTTGTTTGAGTACTCTGTCTTCTAACTCTACTATTCTTTAAAACAGATTTTCTTTTGAATCCTAATATTCAGCCAGACTTTTCATTTCATCTTCTATTGTTTGCAGTTTTATAGGCTCATAGGTTCATAGGTGTTTACTAGGCTAATGACCACAAGGGCCTTTGTAAGCCAAGCCATGCATCCCAAATCTCTGACAAGTTCTGATACCCTTGATAAGTATAAGCAGGGGTTTGGGAGATGAAACATTTACAAGCAGGGGCCTGGGAGATGAACCATTTACAGGTTGCCTGTGCCCATTTGAGACATGGGATCCAAACCAGGGATGAATTTCCTGTTCCCCTTCAAATTGTCCAAGTTGCACTTGAACTGGTTATGGAGGAACTCTGCTTCACATAGATGGGGAGCCTGTTCCATAAATGGGATAGTCTATGGTATGCATACCTGTCTCTCAATCAGGTCCTATTTATATCACAGGCAAGATTTAAGTCTTTAGAATGGGCAAGTCTGGTGCTGTTTGTTTTGTGGATCTCCAGGAGGTCCACCAGAGTGGGGTCTGACAATACTCTGTATGTCAGGCATAACTCTCCCCTCAAAAGCCTGCAACAGGGATAGACCATAAGGCAGTCTGCATAGGACATTTTACTTATGGCCAATATTCTTTTAGTGAGGAACCTCTGTGGACATTCCAGTTGTTGGATATGCCTGGTTAGGTACATACCAAAGGGGGCAATGTACTCAATGATAGGTCTGATGAATGCCAAATAAATGGAACAATGACTTCCTTGGACTTAGATGCCATACCTTTGTTTATAAATTGCGCAGCATAGAATGAAAACATAGACTATCTCCTTCCCTCTCTCCTTTCACTGGCTGGTGTAAGCACAAAATTATCATTTTGTGAAATCATTTCCCTTCAACTAATTAATTGTATTGACCATCCCACTGTATCCCATAGTACTCGAATACAAAAGTGCCCACCACCTTTCAGTCTATCTTGCTGTTTTAAAAATAGGGGCTCTCCACTTAGCTACAACTTAAGTTACCCACTTTCATATCTAACTGCGTAGTGCACACTGCAGTGTTTAGGATAAACCATTTTTTAATCTTACCTTTAAACATCTATTGCAAGAGTCAAGACCAACAGTTATTAGAAAGCCCACATTCTGCCTTTCAGTAGTCATCTTGGGATTAGTGCTTCTGTTTTCTACTGGTGAGAGAAGGAGTACTGGAACATTATTTCCAGGAGACTGCTGATCACCAGAAAGCCTAATAAGTGCCTTATAGATGACAGCTTGGAATCTGTGCTTATATTCTGGTCCTGGTGACAGAAGGAGCAGAGAGAATTGATTTTGACTGTTTCTGTTTGGAGAGTGAGTGCCTGTGAAGTGCTTAATGTTCTTAATTGGTCTGATTGCTATTGAAAACATCCACCAGAAAAAGGCTACAAGCCTACAGACCCTTGCATCATCTTGTACAAGACTGTGGATCACCAAACAGGCTGTGGCCTGCTTCTCTTTGTGGGATTGGTGTTAACATTTTGCTTCTGGTGAGAGAAGAAGCAAAGGAGCATTATATCCTAACAGAGTGAAGTTATCGGGAGACCAGCATTAGTAGTAGCCAGGCAGTAGCCATTCATGCAACTCCTCTCTTTTCATCATTCTTGACAAGCTAATTCTTTCTTTTCAGTAAGGACTGCTTGATTAGTTTCTAACCTCAGAATATCTGCCTAAATACTTCATCTTTAAATTTTCAGGGTCTATGTATTAGTTTCCCCTCAAGTGTTTGGCAGTGTTCTCTACAGACTCAGACATCTTGAGTGACATTTTTCCCATAAAAGCACAACTGAAATTTCTCCTATACCTAGTTGCACACAGCACAACTAATTTGCAGTGGCAAGCACTGTCCACGTAGTTGCAAATCAGATACTCCTGACAGTGATTGATATTCTCACTCCAACTATCTAATCAATAAAAAGGTCTGTTGCCATGGATATGACCTTTCCTACTGTCTCTATTACTGGCTTGGTGGATATGGGCATCCTGTGGCAATGTAGAAATTATCTCATGTTTACTGACAACCAGTGAATTCTCAAACAAACTGATATGGTATGTGAGAGATGTATTTACACAATGTCACTGGAGGCAAAGCTCTCACATAAAAGTATTCCTAATGTCAATAAGGTTGTCAGTAGCACACACGCACCCATCACACATGATTCAAAGCAGACATATTGACACACATATGCTGAGGCACTTACATGTAATCTTCCTCAACCACAAAGACCTCCTAGATGAAGTACACATAACAAATACCCTCAGCAGCCCCAAATGAGCTCTTTCAAAACAACACCCACATCAACACATAGAGCTACATCTCATGGAGCCTCTACCTCTAAGCCCATAAGGCAAGCTACCACACAATCCAACATTCTAGTCATTGGAGACACCATCATGAGACACACTGTTGTCCATCTCACCATGCTGAGTAAGGAGAACGTTACGGTCAGTTGCTTATCAGGGCCTACAATCTGCCACATTATTCATGCACTCAGGTCATTGGACTACAATTACCAATATGACTCAGTCACAGTCCATGTGTAGTAAATGACCTGAGACATACCTCCACAGATTATACGAAGACAGACATCATGGAGCTCTTGGAATATGTGTCTCAGGCTGATATGAGCCTAGCATTGAGCAGCATTTTACCTTCTCCAAGGATGATGCCACAATATGAACAAAAGATGACTGACTTTAATAACTGGCATAGTTTCTGGTGTCATTCTAAGGGGGTGCAACATTTGTCAGCATGGAATGAGATAGTCATCAAACCATGCTGCTTTGCTAGGGATGGTCTACACCTCACCCTCTAGGCTTTCGAATATTAGCTAAAACATTATCTTCCCCCATAGTGCCTTTTTTAGGCAATGCCAAACTGAAAGTACATCCGATGTCACAAATCAAAAGCAAGAAAATCTAAAGGCATTATTGCTCAGTGCTGAGACTCTAAAGAAAAAAATCCACTCCCTAGAAGCTATCTTTACTCTAGAGAATGCTGATGTCTGTGTGGTCACTGAGACATGGTTTAAAGCCACAGAGAGCACACCAAAAGGGGAAAGGTTATAATGCCTTCCACATTTAGGCCAGCTACTTCCCAGGCAGGGACTAAAGGTGGAAATGTCTCTATTTACATCAAAAATAAATATACTTCAAGACTGGTCAAACAGGACAATGCACTTGAGCTGCTCCATGTTCAAATCACCGTAGGTAAAATCCAGTACCACTTCCTTGCAAGCTATAGGTCCCCCTCTCTGACCCAGGAAACCAATACCATGTATTTAAACTTATTAGAAACACTAACCATCCAACCCAAGACCATATTCATGGGTGACTTTAATTACCCCACTATTAACTGGGAATCCTATATGACACCAAATGTACATACACAGAGATTCCTTGATTTTGTAAATGTAAACTCTCTGGACCAGATAGTCAGAGGTGGAACCATACTGGATCTGGTCCTCACTAATATGGGAGACTGCTGTACACCCCCTACTGTAATGCCTTCCCTGGTAAGGTCAGACCACAAAATTGTCTCATTTGAAGTAAAAATAAAACCTGGATCCCCAGCTAAACCTGGAATATTCAGAAACTATTCTAAAGCTAACTTCCTGCTATTACGTGAGAACCTGGCAGAATTTCAAGCTCCCATAAACCCTGAGAACACTGCTGCCTATGCAGAACTGTTCACAGAAACCCTGTACAAGCATGTTAATAGCTGTATAGAGGCAACTGTACTTCCCAGGAAGAAGTACAGAACTAACTCAAAAACAAGCCACCCTGGTGGAATCACAAAATCAATAGGCTGTATAACAGGAGGAAGAACATCATGACAAAAATTAGGAGGTGCAGCACTCAGCAGGATAAAAGCACTCTCATCAAACTAAACAGGCAAGTCAGAGGACAAACAAAGTCTACCAAAGCCAAATTTGAGGTAAGTTTGGCTTCCCAGGCCAAGGACAACCACAAAGCATTCTTTAGCTATGTCCGCAACCTCAAAGGCAATACACAATTACATGCAGAGCTCTTTGTAAATGGAGCCACCTATACCCAGCCAGAACATATAGCAAACATCTTGACTGATAAATTCAGTGTAAAACTGCCAGCCCAGCTATCTGGGATTTTGTAAATAATTCTATGACATTTGTGAATATTGATATGATTTATACAGAACTGTATGTTATGTACTGAGTTTCAATAATGTAACCACAACATACCCTGCTGGAACATAGAAGACTAACTTGCAAAACTTAAGAATAGTTGAGGTTAAGTTACTTTATAGCTGGGACATAAACAAAATATGTTATTAGTTTTAGTTCAACAGCAGACACAATGTCTAGTGCTAGAAGTTTTTCTATTGTCTTGAAAGAAAAGTAATTACTAGGTTTAAAATGTAAAGTGTTTTATTGTTTTATGACTTCCCAGATCTGACAAACATCTTAGAGGTATGTATTTTAACACAGAGATGTTAAATCCCATTAGTTTCTGGTTTAGCATGGAAAGTCTGGTGACAAAAAGTGATGTCATCCAAGCTAACCCAGCAGTAAAATGTGATATTGATTAAAGAACTCTCTCAGAGAGCGACTGTGCATTTTGTATTTTGTCTTGGACCTAGCTAGAACATCCACTCATCATCACCATCTGCACTTGCCTGTCTCCATAAGTAAGTTCTTAGGGCATAGTAACTCTTTTTAGACTCAGATAGGAATATAGTAAAGATTAGTTTAGATGTTGTCTTTATTTATTTGAGACTGCTCTGCAGTGTTGTTTTAAATATTTCCTGTGATTTTGAACTCTGAAGTAACTGTGTTTGTTTTCTGAGTATTGAATTGTTCTTTTATTATTTATTATTAAATATATTTAAACCTATCTTTGTGGCTGATATTTGTGAGACATATTTAAGCTCTCAGAATACTTGCATATGTAGTTGGTGACACTGTACAGGCCACTCCTAATAGCCTGGTTCTTGGTCAAAACTACTATTTGGATTATATGTAACATTACACAGTAGGATTGGACACCCTTTGCTAAGGGCCTAGAGTAGCTGATAAGAGTGGTTGGTGGCAGTAATAACTACCTTATAGTCTGGGCAGAAGGGGGGCATAGCTAGTAAACCTGTGCCGGCCTTTCCCAGGGATGTGTGTATGTTTGTATATAAATCAAATCTCAGTGTGTGCGTGTGTGTGTGTGTGTGTGTGTGTGTGTGTGTGTGTGTGTGTGTGTGTGTGTGTGTGTGTGTGTGTGTATGTGTGTGTGTGTGTGTCAGCTACTTGGGCAGGGACATGAAGCACTGGTTGTATAGAGAGGGTGCTGGAAGTTTTGGCTTGACCACTCAGCTGAGATCTCAACCCTATAGCTTTGCCAATGTGGAGTCTGATTGGGGATCTGGAGAAGGAGGGAGAAACCAGCCCCAGACTGACTGTGGTCTCTGTGTGCTCTTAAGGGAAATTGTACTTTACTGTGTGTATACATGTCATCCTCCCAGAGTGTACATACCCTAGCTGTTGCCAGAGGTGAGGACTGAGGCTCCTTGATTACTGGGCCAGTGCAGGGACATCACATTAAGCTCCAACTTTTCCCCTCTCTCCCCCTCAACCTTCCCTCAGGAAATATCATCAAATATAACAACCATTACTATCACTAGGGAACAGGTCCTTAATGCTTTGTCTAAGACAAAGAACACTGCATCAATGGGCCCAGAAAATATCCCAGGATGCCTTCTAAATACCTCCAAACATGCTTCATGCCACATGAATGAAGAAAGGCAACCATCATCCCTCTGCACAAAGATGGGCCATCTACAGACCCTGGAAACTACAGACCCATAAGTCTCACTAGTCTTATATATATAAAGCCGTGGAGCGTATTATCATGGAGATGATCAACAAAGATATAATAAACCTCCAGACACTGGACCCAATCCAGTTTGGTTTTGTCAAGGGCAGATCATGCCTACTCAACCTGGTGGACATCTTTGAGAAGGTCACCAAAGCAATGGATGAGGGCAAAATCATTCACACTGCCTACCTTGACATGGCCAAGGCATTTGACACAATACCACACTTGAGCATTGCTGACAAACTCAAGAGGTTAGGTACAAACCCGTATGTCACTGACAGGACCCAGGAAGTTAGAATTTGGGAGTCCACCTCTACAAAGAGGCCAGTCACAACTGAAGGCCCTCAGGGATCAGTCCTTGAACTGCTAGTTTTTGGCATTTACTTCTCAGAAGTTAAGGCAAATGCCAGATTATTGCAAATTAGGAGCTGTCATTGAATCTCACACTGACACAAATGTTCTCCAGGAGGGGCTGACACAGACAAACAACTGGTGTCAGAGCCATAGACTAAAACTAAATGCCAAGAAATGCATAATAGTATCCTTTGGAAAGTCATCCATCCCTGGTAACTATCATATTGACAACACATCCTTTAGAGTTGACCCAGTAGTCAGGGACTTAGGGACACACATCAATAGTAGTCTAGCCTTTTACCATCATGTGTCTACAGTGGTGAGGAAATAATTCTATGTTGCGCAACTTATAAAAGGTATGACATCTAAGTCCAAGGAAGTCATTGTTCAATTGTATTCGGTATTCATCAGACTTATCATTGAGTACAATGCTCCCGTTGGTATGTACCTAAGCAGACATATCCAACAGTTGTACCATCCACAGAGATTCCTCACTAAAAGAATACAGGGCATAAGTAAAATGTCCTATGCAGACTGCCTCAAGGCCCTATCCCTGTATTCTGTCCACTACAGGCTTTTGAGGGGAGATCTATGCCTGACATACAGGGCATTTTCAAATCCCACACTGATGGACTTCCTGCATGTCCATAAAACACAGAGCACACAATTTACCTATTCAAAAGACTTAAACATTGTCTGTGATATAAATAGGACCTGCTGGAGAGACGGCTGTGTACCCCAGAGACTACCCCATCTATGGAACAGGCTCCCAATCCATGTGAAGCAGAGCTTCTCTCTAACCCAACTCAAGTGCAACTTGGACAATTGGATGGGAAACTGGAAATTCATCCCTGATTTGGCACCTATGTCTCTAATGGACTCGGGTAACCTGTAAATTGATCATCTCCTAGCCCATGCTTACACTTATCAAGGGTATCAGAACTTGACAGAGATTTGGGATGCATGGCTAGGCTTAAAAAATCCCTTGTGGCCATTAGCCTAGTAAACACCTATGAACCTATAAGGGGTGTGTTGTCAATATCATAGTTAGCAGGGGTGGATGACTTCACAAAGGATACTATTATACATTTCTTGGAATTTAGTTTTAGTCCATGGTTCTGACACCAGTTGTTTGTCTGTGTCAGTCCCTCCTGGAGGGGATTCAATGACAGCTCATGTGAATAGACAGTTCATCTGAATAGCTACTTAAAGCTTTTTCTATTTTTTCAGCTTTTAATTATTTGACTTTATAGATTGCATCACTGTTCCTCTTATTTTAAATGCTTCTGCATGCACTTGGTTTATTTTTCCTCTAAATAACTGGAAGGCATATCCTGTACCAAAGCTGCATCTTGAATTGCTTTTACCTGAACAGCTACAAAATTCTCTCCAGCCAGAGATTTGTCTTATCCTTTACTGACTGATTTTCTCTTAAATTCTCTAGTTTTTTTTGCGTCCATATAGTGTAATTACCAGACAATGTAATTACTAGCCAATAAATTAAATATACCCACATTAATAACTTTTTCTTTTTTTCACAGTCTTTCATTTTTCACAGGAGAACATCTCTTTATTAGAGAATCAGTCTTTTCATCTGTGTGCAGCCATACTGGAACACCCTAAAGTACATTTTCTTGAGTTGAGTTACAATGATTTCAGGAAGGGTAGATATGTGCAATACAGATTTTGGTATTAGTTCTTCGAGTTATGGAAGAAAATAATTCAGTTTAACAAGCTGTAAGTACAGTCATAGTTGTGGGTTAGTACATTAGTAATCACGGGTATTTATCTGGAGTATTTTATATGTTTCTAGGCATGAATTAAGATGTTGGCACATGTTAGTGCATTATTATGTGCCTAATGTTAATATTAAGTGGGGGATTTTGCAATTTTCTTTTATGGTATAAATCGGGCTATATACCTAGTTACAGTGGGTAATTGATGCACTAGTTGAAGTGTTCTAACAGTTTAGTTATTGGACTGCAACTCTTCTTGGATTTTATGTATGTCTAATTTGGTGAGTGTAATCTTTAATATTAGCCACTGTCTATATAACATTTGCACTTGTAGGTATCTTTTAGGAATGTTAATAGTTTTTGACTGAATTGTTTAAAATCGGCTTGCAAATGCTTGCATCCCGATGATTCTAGTTAGCAGGAATAGGTTTAGAGAAACTATTTTCTCCTATAGCTTGGATGAGGGGTGGTCTTTACAAAGATAGTGTTTCATCATTTTGAGATCATAATTAGTATTAGGATGTTCTAAGTGATAGGTTGTTTGTGAAGGTTGGGGAACAATTGTTGTACATAAGTTTGTTTAAGATAGAAAGAAGTAGATAGTCTGTTAGCTTTTGTGAGGTTTGTACAGTGATATTCAAGACTAGGTGAGAGGTTATTATATCCATACATTTTACTGAATGAGGTTAGGATGCTTTGTTTGTTTTAGGAAGAGGAGAGGATTCTGATGTTGAGGGGATACTATAGTCATCGTATAAGCACATTTTTAGTGGCAAACCTGGACTGAAGTTGGGGCCATATTTTAATTGGTATGGAGGGGTAGAAACTGAAATGTTTAGGTGTGAGGGTATATTTTGTTAGTCTGCTGCTCCAGTGGTCTATGGTGAGAATTGTGGTAGTTAAAAAGATATGGGAATTACTGATTTATTTTTAGTTTCTAAGGATGACCTTTGCAGGGAGTTAGGCGATTTTTTTAAAGGGGAATAACATTTTGCTAATTAGATATGGCAGGGTTTTTGTTGGGGATGATATCTGAGAACGAAAAGAGATATGTGTGAGTTATTTATTTATTTTATTCATTTGTATGTATTTATTGTATTTGTTGACAATGATAGTTCATCTGGGCACAGAGTCCACTTTTCCACAGAGGCCCTGAGAAAAAAGCTCCAAATGATACATATTAGATCAAGATTTATACATAGTGTAGGAAAAAAACAGCATTTTACAAGTGTATACATAGTCTAGTGAACAGTGTAAAAAAACAGCATTTTAAAAATGTATAGTGAATAAAGAGATTTTGTAAATGTTTGTACATGCTAACGAAAAGTCATTTGATAAAAGTTTGAAAAGTCAGCATAGTGATGGAGCCATTTCAGATAGTACAATAAGGCACAGGTACAGATTATTGTTTTGAGCAAAGGAAAATGATGAGCATAATTCAATACGCAGACATAAATTTTAGGGAATCAGTAGCATTATGTACTTCAGCAAGCAATTTCATAATGAAGACATAAAATAGACGTTGCAGGAAAATCAGCTTCCTTTTATGCTTTAGTTGTTTTTTTTAATGTTAGTCAGAAGCTGTTGTAGCAGAATAAATACTGACTGAAGAAGGAGAAGGAGCAGTAGTAACTGAATGTGTGAATAAGGAGGAGATGGAGGAACAGTAGTAACTGAAAGTGTGAATAAGGAGGAGATGGAGGAGCAGTAGTAACTGAAAGTGTGAATAAGGAGGAGATGGAGGAGCAGTAGTAACTGAACGTGTGAATAAGGAGGAAATGGAGGAGCAGTAGTAACTGAAAGTGTGACTAAGGAGGAGATGGAGGAGCAGTAGTAACTGAACGTGTGAATAAGGAGGAGATGGAGGAGCAGTAGTAACTGAAAGTGTGAATAAGGAGGAGATGGAGGAGCAGTAGTAACTGAAAGTGTGAATAAGGAGGAGATGGAGGAGCAGTAGTAACTGAAAGTGTGAATAAGGAGGAGATGGAGGAGCAGTAGTCACTGAACGTGTGAATAAGGAGGAGATGGAGGAGCAGTAGTAACTGAAAGTGTGAATAAGGAGGAGATGGAGGAGCAGTAGTAACTGAAAGTGTGAATAAGGAGGAGATGGAGGAGCAGTAGTAACTGAACGTGTGAATAAGGAGGAGATGGAGGAGCAGTAGTAACTGAAAGTGTGAATAAGGAGGAGATGGAGGAGCAGTAGTAACTGAACATGTGAATAAGGAGGAGATGGAGGAGCAGTAGTAACTGAAAGTGTGAATAAGGAGGAGATGGAGGAGCAGTAGTAACTGAAAGTGTGAATAAGGAGGAGATGGAGGAGCAGTAGTAACTGAAAGTGTGAATAAGGAGGAGATGGAGGAGCAGTAGTAACTGAACGTGTGAATAAGGAGGAGATGGAGGAGCAGTAGTAACTGAAAGTGTGAATAAGGAGGAGATGGAGGAGCAGTAGTAACTGAACGTGTGAATAAGGAGGAGATGGAGGAGCAGTAGTAACTGAACGTGTGAATAAGGAGGAGATGGAGGAGCAGTAGTAACTGAAAGTGTGAATAAGGAGGAGATGGAGGAGCAGTAGTAACTGAACGTGTGAATAAGGAGGAGATGGAGGAGCAGTAGTAACTGAACATGTGAATAAGGAGGAGATGGAGGAGCAGTAGTAACTGAACATGTGAATAAGGATGAGATGGAGGAGCAGTAGTAACTGAACGTGTGAATAAGGAGGAGATGGAGGAGCAATAGTAACTGAACATGTGAATAAGGAGGAGATGGAGGAGCAGTATTAACTGAAAGTGTGAATAAGGAGGAGATGGAGGAGCAGTAGTAACTGAATGTGTGAATAAGGAGGAGATGGAGGAGCAGTAGTAACTGAACATGTGAATAAGGAGGAGATGGAGGAGCAGTAGTAACTGAAAGTGTGAATAAGGAGGGGATGGAGGAGCAGTAGTAACTGAACGTGTGAATAAGGAGGAGATGGAGGAGACGTAGTAACTGAAAGTGTGAATAAGGAGGAGCTGGAGGAGCAGTAGTAACTGAACGTGTTTATAAGGAGGAGATGGAGGGCAGTAGTAACTGAAAGTGTGAATAAGGAGGAGATGGAGGAGCAGTAGTAACTGAACATGTGAATAAGGAGGAGATGGAGGAGCAGTAGTAACTGAACGTGTGAATAAGGAGGAGATGGAGGAGCTGTAGTAACTGAAAGTGTGAATAAGGAGGAGATGGAGGAGCAGTAGTAACTGAAAGTGTGAATAAGGAGGAGATGGAGGGGAGAAAGGAGACTGACAGATGTAGTGAGTGGAAAAGTAGGGGGTAGTAGTCACTTATGGTAAGTGGGTGTGAGTATAAATAATAAGGGGTGAAAGAAAGAGATGTCAAGGAAGTATATGAAGGGCAAGAAGAAGTGTAAAATTAGGGTTCAATCTAGGGGTACTTACCCAGGGTTAATATAGAGACAGAGATTCATCAGGCCTGACTTTAACTTCTGTTTAAAATGTTTGAGATGTTGTTCTAGTGTTAAAGAGGTAAGTATGGTGTCTCATGCTTTGGTGACATAGTTTGAGGGTAGACTGTCACCAGCTGTATTGTTGGATTTAGTGACTAGGAAGAGCAGCATTTGGGTTGAGAACGGGGATGGTTGTATGGCTGATTTAAAGTTGACAGAGATGGACAGTTTGTAGATTCATATATGAGGTAAAGAGTAGTCACAAGTTGGGAGTAAGAAAGTAATTGGGATAGTTTGAGTGAGTTTAGTTTTTTATGTGCTTGGCAGTAGTGTGATTTTTGTGGGTGATTTACTGCAAACTTTACTACTTTGTAATAGCATTGTTTGAGCTTTGAGAGCTGAGAGACTTGTAAGTTGGTGAAAATAGAGGCTGTAAGGAGAAGTGCTGAGATGAGTAAGGTAGAGGAAATGTTTGCTTCTATATAGGGAACCCAATTTTTGTTGAGTTCTCTTTACTGTACACTGGAAGTGGTAGCTAAATTTTAAGCTGTTCTCAATGTAGATGCCAAGTGGATTAGTATATGGGATGATTTCAGTGTTACTGCTAGATATCAAAGGAGGGTTTATGAGCTAAGTGGTGTCTTGGAGTAAAGAAAATAAGCTTGCCTTTTTGGGGTTAAGAAAATGTTGTGAATCAGTTAGCCAAGTTTCTGAAGATGAGAATTCTTGACTGATTTGTTATATGTTTTTATGGTTTTGGGTGCTACATATGATGGTGGAGTAATTAGTGTACTGAGATATTGTGGCTGATTTATAGACATCTTGGAGGTTATTAATAAAGATGTTGAAGAGAATGGGCCACCTATAGAGACTAGGCAGAAAGGGGAGAAATGTTAGCACCATTTTACGGCTTGTGATCTGTTAGCAAGGAAGCTGTTAAAGCATGCAGTTGAGGTTTCATCAAATCTTAGAGCTGAGAGTTTTTGAAGGAGGATGGGGTGTAAGATTGTGTTGCAGGCTTTAGAAAGATCTAGAAAGAGGGTGGATGCTAGCCTTCTTTCATGCCTATGGGTATTTACAGTATTAGTGAAATCTAGGAGTGTTGTAGTAGTGCTATGATGGAGGCAGAAGCTGTTTTGAGAGGAGATGAAGAGTTTTTTTTGGCACAGTGCTGTGAGAGCTACAATAATGTGCATTGTGCAAGAATTTTAAATAATAAGATAGCAGTAGGGCAGTAGTTAATAAGGTCAGTGTTACTTCCTCCTTTATGTAGTGGTAGGATATTACATTTTTCCATAGTGTTGGTTACTATGTTTCTGTGATAGAGTGGTTTCTGAGTATGGAAATGGGATAGGCAATAGACAGGCATTTTTAGATATTTATCAGGGAGATTGTCAGGTGCTGGGTGGCGGGTTTTAGCTTTAAGAAAAGTTTTTTAATGGTTGAGGTGGGAACTGGTTGCATTGACAAGGGGCAGCATCACAGGTGTTGCTGCTGATGGAGGGGTTGGAGGGAGGGGTGTGGTGTTTGCTTAGGGATGTGACTTAGTTGTTGAAGTACGTACTAAAGAGAGTGTAAGTGTTTCTGTCTTGTTGGACACTGTGGATTTAGGTTGGGTGGCATGGTCTGGTTTGAGGATTTTGTTACTAGCTGACCAGAATGCCTTTGGGTTTTGAAGATTTGTAGACTGTAGCTAGTGTAGTAGTTTTTTTATCTGTTTTGATTTGGTGATTAGTGTAATTTCTGATTTGCTAAATATTTGGAGGTTGTTTTGTGTTTTATTTTTAATCCCAGAAATCTAGGAGTTGCCTCTGTGTTTCATTTGATGTTTGTGGTTCTGGTCAGCCAAGGTGCTAGTTTGGCTTTTAAATGTTTTGTGCTGGGGGTGATAAACCATTTAGAATGTTAAGGAAGGTTCTGGAGAATTCTGTAATGGCGTTATCTAAGGGAAGATCCTTTAGATGTTGCCAGTTACAAAGTTGTATGTTCTGGAGAAATGTTTGTTTTTAGATGTGAGAGATATTGTCTAATTCATTAATGTGGTCTGGTTTGGGAGTAGGCTTTTGAGATCTAATGACAAAGGTAGGAAGGTGGTTATTTAGAACATTAAAGAGAGAGAGAGGCATAGGGGAATATGTTGTTAGGGGAGAAGGTGAGTATCCAATCAAGTATTGAACCTTGTTGGTGTTGTCTATGTAGTGTGTAGGAGAGGTAAGTAGTTGGGTGAGGTCATAGAAACTGAAGGAATTTTAAAGATAATTGCAATTGACAGCCAGCCAGTTGATAATGAAATTCAGTAAAAAATATATTTTCTTGAGGGATATTAAAAGTTACCCAAGATAGAAATTATTTGGTGGTGATAATGTTATTTCTAGGAATTATATAAATTCTCATTATAGGTAGGGATTTTGGGGGAATTAGTTACAGTAGAGCAGTAATGATTTCAGCATTATTAAAGGTTAGTATGGAATGATGGGAAAGGGTAAGTTGCAGAGTATTTTTATATAAGATGGCTACACTTCCTGCTTTTTTGTTTTGCCTATCTATTCTTAGTATGTTGCAACTAGCTGGTAATGTTTCTTTATCTTTAATATGAGGCGTTAGCCAAGTTTTTGTAATTATTAGTTTGTCAGGAGAGGGTTGCACTATACTTGCATGCAGCTTGATTATTTATTATAAATGCTTTGGAAGTTCATGTGCAAATTTGCAATGAGAATGTTTTGGGAGCTGAAGAAGGTATATTTGGTTTTGGGTTAATGGTGGAGCTGGCAGTGGATAGTCCTGGATTGGAGTGTATGTCATCATCTAATGTTAATTTGATAGGATATTGGGTGTATGTGGATGGGGTATGGGTTATAGAGTTTTTTTTTTTTTTGGAAGTGTAGTTTTTGTTTTAAAGTTTGTAGAGTTTGGTTCTTAAGTATGAAGTAATGAACGAAGGAGGTGGGGTAAAGTAATAGAGCTATGGACGGTTGTATTACAGTCCTGTTTTGTGCTGAAAGATTGAGTAGTTGAAAAAAATGATTGTTTGTGATGGGAAAATATGGTTTGTATGAATGTGGCTGGAAAGAGAGGTTGAGTGGCTAGGAAATAAAGAGTTATCAGAACTGGTAAGTGTGAAATGCCATGGGTGAATGAGAATAAGGGTATGTGGGAATGTGGTGAAAGGGTACTTGATAGTGAGGATGGAGTTTAGATATATGCTAATTATATGTTTGATTTAATTGGTTAGTTCTACAGATGGGTGTGGCTTTGGATCTGTACGTTTGGGCAATGTGAGGGCAAATGGGAATTAGGGGTATAGTAGGGGAGCAGAGTGAATCCAATCCTACTGAGGTCAAACAGAATTGGTTATACCAAGCAGGAAGGTAAGGTCACAAAAACAATCAATGAGGTAGCCTTGGAGCAAAGGTAGGTGTTACTGTTAAGCCAATACCAAATATGTTCACTAGTTTTATTTGTATCTTTAGTTATTAGTCTAAACTAATTACCACATTGTTAGTTCAATATCAGGTTATCCAGACTAATAGTGGTATACAACATTACAAACTGATTACAAACTAGAGTATTGAAGCACTTGCCTGCAGATTAGTCACTATACAGGGTAAAATACATGCAGAAAGGGCTGGCTGCCCAACAGTTACTTAAAGCACAAGGGCAGAGGTAGTAGAAAGCTTCTGTCCAAAATAAATAGTGAGTAGAAGGACCTTCCTCAGACTGTCTTTTGAATGAGCTTGCTGTGTGTATGCTTTATGGATTTTTCCAGTGAACCTCCTTGCAACTCCCCTGCACCCTGCTGCTGAGAGACAGGGAAGGAAAGAAAAGGGAGGGGAGGGAAATAAATATTCTGTAGCAGTGGGTATTTTGAGTGTCTGGTTAGAGATGAATAAGGAGTAATGTAGACTATACAGATCTGTGTGAATGCTAGGGAAGGCACTAAATTTTAGATCGGACTGTTGATGGAGAATCGCATACAGATGGCTGAATTACGTAAAGAGGATGAGGTGTCTCTAAAAGATTTGGTGTTTTTTCTTTAATATGGGGAAGATTGAGAGTAGAGTTGGGTTTTGCTGGCTGGTGGAGTGAAGGGTTGTGATTGGAAAGTTGTAAATGGTTATTGAGGTGGCGGAAGGGTTTTGTGTATCTATAAAGGAAATTATAAGGGAGTTGCTGGGATTGAGGTTAAGGTGGAGAGAAAGACAAAGCCATGCACAATTAGGAGAAATAGAGTGGAAAATCCCAAAGGGAAAAAAAAAAAAAAAACACTATTGATGTCAAGTTAGAACCATATAAAAATATGGTATTTGATGTTTAAATTGCAAGAAGCACGAGAAAGAGTTAGTCCTGAATAATGGAGGGCTTCAGTTTAGCGGACTAGTGAATGGAGCACACTTGTGGGTGCTTATTACCTGAAGCTTCTATAGTATAGCTAGGGTAGTTATCATGGTGTATGGTAGACAAAGGGGTCTTCCTTTTTATTGTTCTGGTGTGGCTAGTTCTAGTCTACACCATCTAGATTAGATCTATGTCATACTGCCTTGGGAGGGGTAAACTTCCAGTAGACTGTAAGGGTCTCACCTTCAAGGTCATGATCCCATCAATAATTGGGGGGGGGCATTCACTGTCATCCAGATGGAGGAGTAAAGGACAGGACAAATGGCAGTAGCTCCATTTAAGTAGCAAATACTGGAAATATCTGTTATGTGCCACAGGGTTGTAAATGGTATTGTTCCATAGTGAGGTAGTTTATACTTTCAGCAAGCAACATAAGATAATACAATCCCTTGTCGTTTTACTATTATGAGCCCTGATGGAGTGTGCTTCCTTTTGTCCCTTGGGATGTGTGCCTGATATTTTGCTATTAAACTCTTAAAATATATTAAGAAAAAATAACAAGTTTAATCTAGTGCCTTTAAATTACCGATAAAGAAATATATGCCCTAGCGACTTGCAGGTAATGTAGTTTTATATAGTCTAAATGTAGTTGTGAAACAACAAGTCGGTGTCACATTAAAGTAGTTAGCAAGACATTGCATGATTATCAATTGATGTACTGCAGAAATGGATTTCTTAACTATAATCAGCAGCCTGACTGGCTATTAATGCAGAGCACTTAAAGGACTTGCCATTTAAAAGTGCAAGCATGCAGATTTATCTGTACCAGCACTCCCTCTTCACGACAAAAACACTGAATTTGTTAAATTAGCGCTGCCTTGCCAAAGCAGAGAAGTTCAATCCATTTGTCTGAGGCAACTGTCTGTTAGTAATTAACATATTTACACAATGTTTTATTCCGCAGTATTACTTCCTAAAAATACAATGGCAATGAAAGCTTAGATGTGCTTTCTTACTAGGGGCAATGCAGTGAAAATATATTTTGTTGCAAACCAGCACACTTGGAGGGTTAAGCAGGAATAGGCTCTGAATGCCTATGATGTTTAAGTTAATGTGTGACTCTTAACAAATCTTTGATGGGGCAAGCTGTGTAGGAAAACAGTATAGTACAAAACGCTGAATTGATCTGATGGTACCAGCAGAATTTTCAACATGGGATACTATTCAACACTGTCTCATTGTACATAGCCAGTGTGGGAGGTGTCTAGAAGACCTCATAATAAATAGGTATATCACCCCTTTTTAATAAATTACATTCCATCTAATAAATATCACAGACCCACTGTAATAGAAAACTATCTGTAAACATATGTATAATAGATCCTTTCCGCAAATAATAGTTGTTTGTTCTACCTATCTGGATACAATGAGGCAGTGTTGAATAGTATCCCATGTTGATATTCTGCTGGTCCCATCAGATCAATTCAGCTTTTTGTACTATGAAATATAGGCATGCATGGGAAGTCTTAAACAGCTTCAGATAGTACTTCCATGCCCTTGTTTTGAAACAGATGGCTTAGTATACTTATTATTTGCTTTTGTGAGACTCAGCTGATTTTTTTTCTTGAGATGTGGGCTATTATAAGGAAGCAGTGTGACCTTTTTTGCCGACTTTTTGAAAGGTTTTTCTATTAGCATACAAAGTAAAGATAATGCAGATCAGGCTATGAGCATACATGGTGGTGTTTTTTTATGCAGTTTGGTCACTTGAGTGGGACAGTTAAGCTTAAATTTTATCACCAAATGCAGTGAATCAGAACTTATTGGTCCATAGGAAGGAGGAGGTTCCAGTGATCATTGTGAACTTTTAAATTATTTCTATACAGAATGAACAGTGTTTAAAACTAAACACGATGCATACCTTGCCTTAAAGTTACAGTGCAGTGAAAATGGACTTGTTAGTTTGGGGTTCATGCTACAGATAACACTTCATAAAATTACTTTGAACAAAAGAATTCTTCAGGCACTATTATTCTAAGAAACATCAGTGCACACAACAGTACTGTTTGCTACCAGTAGAAGGATAAGATAGTGCAATGCAAGTAACTCAATAAAGTAGTTCATGTTATTATGGTTATACATTAGTTTAGGACTAAAATGGTGCAGTGTGAGCAGATTAATGAAATAATTTGGTGCACAATATCACTTTTAAATAATTACAATGCAGTTACTTGCACTCAGGAAGAGCAGTGCAATAAAATGTCACAGGAGGAGCTATTTCATTAACTTGAGCACAAACTGCTTGAGTTTCAGTAATTCAATGACAGTTACTAGACAGAATGTATACTATACGCATGATGATCATCATCGAGTTTTAAAGAAATGTTTTTTTGTAGGTGGGTAAGCCTTCTCTGAACTCTCTGATTTGGGGGTTCTGCCCCTGTGCCCCAAATTATAAATGTGATACCACTGAGAATGCACAAACTCACAGAATGCACATTTACAGATGATCATTCAGGTGCAAGAAAATGAGCCATTAGTAGATGAACCTTGACCAAGTAAAATATGGTCATCACAAGTAAAGCAACACCATTTTATAGAAGACAGACATTGATGTGTGCAAACATTGTAAATAATTTAAAACTTTCACTCTAAGTACTTGCTTCATCAGAGAGTAGTCCAAATGAAATATTATCAATAGCTCAGATGAAATATAATAACAATGAATTCATGTCAGCACAAACATTGAAGTTGTGTTTAGATTGCAGTTTACCTAGCAGTATGATTGCAATTATGAGTAGAGGATATTAAGGATAAAAAAACAATAGATCAGACCACCTACCAAGGTGGGGGAGGTAGTTTAGCTGGTGGTCATGTTCCTTTCCTTTCCTATGATCTTTGTTTCTAAGCAAAAAAAACTAATGGTGGATATCAAGTAAGGAAAACTGTATATGGTATGTAAAGTTCAGGCTGCATTAATGGGGGTATGAAAGAGGTAGTCCTGAAAAATGAATGGTCTTTAATTTAGGAGATTAGTGAGCAAGCTCATTTGTGCCTAACTATTTCCACATGCTAATACATTTTAAGTGGGATATAATTATAGCACAGTATGGGAGATGCATTTACTTTCCTTTGTTATTGTGCTTTGAGAGGTTAGTTCTGTGCCCCGCTACCTAAGCTAGCTCTGTGTTACACTGCCTAGGGATGGATAAATGTATGCTAGACTGCAGTAATTTTACTCTCAAGGTAATGTATCCCATGGTGGTTGAGGGCAACTGCTGTTCAACAGGATATCAGCGTAAAGGGACTGGGTAGGTAGGAGCAGTCTTGTGTAATTAGCAAATAGTGGAGCTGTTTCCTAGGCAAGAGTGTATCAAATAATATCCTTATACAGTCTATGTGGTAAAGTCCCTTGGCCTTTCAATCTTATGAGCTTTGATGGAGAGCACTTCCTTTTAACCCTTGGGGGTATACCTTGCCTTTTGTTGTTAAACCATAGTAGGTCAAGGCATGGCTTCAGCAAGCAAAATCTGACAGATTGTAGATTCCACTGACCTTCTACACTTATTAGTTCTGATTAAGTATGCTACTCTTTTTCTCTTCGGAGCATGTACCTTTGCATTTGTTGTGAAACCCTAAGCATGACATACTTAGCAGTGTCAGTGGTACAACAGGTAAACCACTTGCCTTTGGTGGAGAAAGTTATGGGTTCTATTCTTACAGCAGATAAATAGATTACTGATGCTGCAGAGTAGTATAAGAGAGGTGCTGTGTTTCTGAGAGTGAATCATCCTTCAGGTGAAATGCTAAACTGACATCTGATCTACCTAAGTTGGTGGTAGCTCAGGTAGATGTAAAAGATCCCATATCACCTATTGAAAAGAGTGGGAGTAATTTATTTATATACAAAAAGAACTCTTATTTAGAGCATATTTACAAATACACACACACACACACACACACACACACACACATATATATATATATATATATATATATATATATATATATATTTGTTTTTGTTTGTTTGTTTGTGTCTTTCGGCTTTTCCTGGTTAGGGGTTGCCACAGTGGAACTCCGGTCCGCTAATGATTGGCAGTAGATTTTTATGTGCCGAGTTGCCAGCTCTGATGCATATATATATTTATATATATATATATTTATTTATTCATTTGACATTTGTTGACCGGGAAAGTCCGACTGGTTCAGGAACCCATTTTCAGTGGAGGCCCTGGGAGAAAAGCTCCACAAACAAGTACAGTTAACAATATATAAAACATTTGAGAGAGCATTTGTACAATGGTCATTTGATTTACATTTACATTAGATAAATACAAAGTAAATATTTGTGACTTAAAAAATAGAAAGTAAAATGTTTCATTAACATTTTCATTTGAGAATTACAAAGTAAAGACCTTTGTGGTTGTTTCATTTACATACAGGTGAAAAGTTAGCAGTGTTTGAAGATAACTTGAATGGTGTAAAAGCAGTTAGGTTTGAAAGTATGAAATCATTGACAGATTTAGGAAGCAAGCTGGTTAGAATATCTAGTTTGAAATTTGGAAAGGCTAGAGGTATTGTTCTAAATAGAGTTAGTCCGGCTGAGGTGGGTGTTTGCAGTGTAGTTTAGGTAGTTGGTAGATAGATCTTTGTAGACCAAACACAGAAGAATGCAAAGGTTAAGAGAAATGAGTAATGAGGGGATTTGAAGTTAGACAGGGAAAAGAAGAGGTAGTTTCAAGAGGGGAGGAAAGGAGTATAGAGGAGGGGGGAGGAAAGAAAATAAAGGATTTATGGAAAGCAAGAAGGGGTGGATGGGAGGTGGAGTGGAAGCATAGTTCCTGGATTTATTTAAAGCAGGTGCAGATATTTGTTTCTAGGTGATGTTTTATTTAGTGTGAGTTTGAAATGTTTGTGAATAGATGTTATCCTAATGTCTGATGGTAAGTCATTCCATAGTTTTGCTACTGTGTAGGAATATAGACATTGTCCAGCTTTTTTCTTTGGCCTGTGTTGAGTTACTAGTTGTTTGTCTTCAGATAGGAAGGTCCTGGAGAGTAAGTAGGATTGGAGAAAAGAGTTAAATGATGGGCAAGTGTGGGGTGGATATATTAATTTGTGTGCCATATAAAGTTGTTGGAGGTGTAAGAGGTGTGGTAGTTGGCGCCAGTTAAGGGTTTGGAGAACTATGCAGTGGTGAGTATTGTGGGGGTGCATTTATAGCAAGTTTGGTGATCTTATTGTAACAGGATTTCAATTTGTTTTTAGGATAGTCTAGATGTTTGTCAGAATGCGGGCAGCATAGAGGAGAGAGGGGAGCAGGTAGCAGCGGCCAAGGTGGTTGTTATGGCTGAGCTCATGAACTTTTTGTGGTGGTATATCATTCTGAGTTTACAGTGGTTTTCTTGATTGCATTTTGGATATGTTGATCAAAAGAAAGCTTGTTGTCTATGGTTACTCCTAATAGTTTGACTTGGGTGACCACTTCTAATTGGGTTTTGTTAAGAGAAAATATCTTAAATTTGGTTGAGAGATTTTTGGGTGTGAAAAGGAGGAGCTTAGTTTTACTTGGGTTCAGCAGGAGCTGGACATTGTTTAGCCTGGTCTCTATAATAGTAAAGGAGGTTTGTGTTAGTTGCTGGAGGTGTTTTATGTTATTTCAAGTGGAGATGATGGTAGAATCATTGACGTATTGTATCAAGGAGCTTTGGTGAGAGGCACAGTGTAGATAGTTAACAAAGAGGTTAAAGAGTAGAGGGCAAAGAATGGATCCCTGAGGGACTCCAGTATTGGTAGGTAGAATATTAGAGAGAGCTTTCTGCCATTTTACACATTGTTGTCTGCCTGTTAAATAATTGGTGAACCATAGTAGGGCAGAGGGGGAAAGACCAAGCATAGAGAGTTGTTGCAGGAGTTTTGGGTGAGAAACAGTATTGAAGGCCTTGGATAGATCGAGAAATATAATGGATGTTAATAGTCTGGCATCTCTGGCTTTATTGATTGTATCTGTAAAGGAGAGTAATGCAGTGGTTGTACTGTGGGAAGGTCTGAAGCCGTGTAGGGTGGGAGTGAAGAGATTATTTTGTAAGGTTGTGATTAAGCAGTTGTTTATGTGTGTATTTTTCAAATAATTTGGATAAGGGAGAGGGAATAATGATGGGGCAATAGTTTGAGATATCAAAGCATTTGCCTCCTTTGTGCAGGGGGGGGGGGTTATTATGGATTTTTTTCAGAGGGAGGGGATGAGGGATTCTGAGATGGACCGGTTGATGAGAATACTGATAAGATAAGCTATGGCATCGTCGGGTATTTTTAAGTACTCTGGTAGGAGGTTGTCGCAGATAGCAAGGTTTAAGTTTGAGAAGTAACCTATGTATAACTAGAGTATGGACAAGTTAAAGAGTTGGGGGGAATATGTTGATGAGTTTCTAGTAAGACTTGTGGGTCATGGGAAGATGAAGGAAAGTATTGTGTGTAAATTTTGGGAGGGATGGGGTTGTGAGGAGAGTGGGGAGAGTTGCGATTGTGAGGGGAGTGAGAGGTAGAGTGCTGGGTGGAGGGATTGAGTAGATTGCATATGCTGTCTTTGAAGTGTGTATTGAAAGCTCCTGCTATTTGGGATGGGGTTTTATCAGTGGCAGAGGATGGATTTTCTTTGGTCCCTGGGGTAAGGAGATGAGATATAGTATGCCAGAATTTTTGGGGGGTTGTTTCTTTGTGAGGTTAACTGTTGGGAGAAATAGATTCTTATCTTTGTTTATGAGTTTCTTTGCTTGGATGCGTAGTTGTCTATAGTTTAGATAGTTGGTGTCATTTTTGTTTTTATGCCATTTCTGCCAAGCTTTGTCTCTTTGTTACAAGAAGATTTTGGTGTTTTTGGTTAGCCAAGGGGCATGATTAGTTTTTACTCTCTTGCAACGGAATGGGGCTAAGCTATTGACGGTTTCTTGGAATATTTTGTTGAAGTGGCTGACAGTTTCATCTAAAGGTAGAGTTTTTAGTATGGACCAATTTATACATTGTAGAATTGAGTTAACCATTGTAGAATTGAGCTTTACCAGAAAGGCTCATCCAGACTCTGCTACACTTTGCTGTGAAGGAAAGGTTAGTTTGCTGTTATTTTTTGTATTTCTGTATTGCCTTTCTATATTTTGAATACTGTAGTTTGTTTTCTTTACCTTGTGTTTTGCTTGCATTCTGTTTTAACAGCATATTAAAACTTCAAAAGAGACCACAGCTCTCTCTGTTCTGAGTCAGGCAGAATTTTTTCCCTCCCTCCCACCCATTTAAGTTGTCTTGTTAAATACCACTGTCTTTCTAGTTGCCCGCCTCTTATGTTAATCTGACCATATATCTCATTTCTCTCTACTTTCACTGGCTCATGTGAGTAATCACAAAACCATCACTTTTGAAATCCCACCCCTTCAATTATTTAAATTTATTGGCCATCCTACAGTATTTCATAGAACCAAAATACAAAAGTAACCACCCCTTTCAGTCCATCTTGCTGTTTTAAAAATAGTAACTCTCCACTAAACCTTAACTTTTTAAACAGGTAAAACTCAAGTTACCTACTTTCATATCTAACTTCTCTAGTGCACACTGCAGAGTGCATTCTTTTCAATCTTACCTTTAAGCATCCCTGTTACTAGCACCTTCTCTAATACCTAAAAATATCATCTCTACTTGACTCCAAGTAGACTTTTCTCTATCTGTTAAACCTAGCACTTGCTCCTACAGTACTTATTACCTTGATACGGCACTCTTATAGATAGCACCCCAAAAAGGCAAACCCCCATTTCTCGGTCACCCACGTCCCCCGGAATCTCTTTTAAAGTTTTTTTGTCTAGTCCTTCTAGCATGTCGAGGGATCAGTTGTTAGTGTCCTCTCCTGCTCAGCTGGTGAACCTGGGAATATTGAGGCAATGTTACAATTGCCTCATGTACACAGACAACCCTCTCCTCCTCCCACAAAACACAAATACATGCGAGAGATGCAACTATATGGCCAAACTGGAGGCTGAGCTCTCTCAACATAGGACTGGCAAGACCAGTCAGGAGGAGAAGGTTACCACACACACTATAGACCCAGTCTCACATAGTACCATCACAACCTCAAATCATACACATAAACACACAAAGACATACTCGACGGCTCTGATCAAAAATCTACCAAAACAGCAGAGGCCACCAAAGCAGACACCCAAACAACCACCACCTCAGAACACAACACCTGCAACACATAGACCTCACAGTCAGAGTGTCAAACAGTCACAGCCCTTAAGGCCAAACACAATGCCAGACACACTAGTCATTGGTGACTCCATAGTCAGACACACTGACGTCCCGCTCACCAGACTGAGTAAGGAGAAGGTCACAGTAAACTGCCTGTCGGGCGCTAGAATCCGCCACATAACGCAAGCACTCAGGTCTCTCAACAGCAGGTACAAATACGACTCAGTCATTGTCCACGCTGGTGTAAACGACCTGAGACGCACCTCCTTGGACTACATGAAAAGAGACATTGAGGAGCTCTCTGATTATGTAGCCCAGGCAGGTATGACCCTGACCTTGAGCAGTATCCTACCTTCACCAAGAATGATGCCACAATACAGAGATAAGATGATCAGCTTTAACAATTGGCTTAAACTCTGGTGTCATTCAAAGGGGATCCAATGTCTGTCTGCCTGGGATGACATGCTGGACAAGCCACGCTGCTTCGCAAGGGACGGCTTGCACCTGTCACCCTGGGATTCCGGATATTGGCAAAGGCTCTTGCCACCCCCATAGTGCCTTTTTAGGCAAGGCTCAAATTCTAAACCTACCACCCTAGAACACAAAAAGGAAAAAACTAAGGGTAATGCTGCTCAATGCCAAAAGTCTAAATCTCAAAATGCACGCACTCGAGGCCCTTCTCAGTATGGAGAACATCGATGTCTGTGCAGTGACAGAAACCTGGTTCAAGGCTCCTGAGAGCACCCCAGCACTATCAGGTTTTACCTCTTATCATGCGTTCCGCCCCAAAATCCGGACAATACCAAGAAAGGAGGGGTATCCATATTCATCAAGGACACCCACACCTCAAGACTGGTGGCAACGCGACGATGCATCGGAGACCATCCAGGTGCAATTAACCATAGGCAAGACTGCTCTGCAAATTGTAGCATGTTACAGGCCACCCTCACAAACTCAGGAACCTCACATGGCCTTCCTGAAAACACTAGAGGGGATAAATGTATCACCAAACACCATCATACTAGGTGACTTCAATTACCCTAATATAGACTGGGAACACTACTCAAGCCCAAACACCCTAGCCCAAAAGTTCCTGGAATTCATAAACTCAAATGCCATGGAACAACTAGTCACCATCCCCACAAGAGGAGAAAACATACTTGATCTCATCATCACGAACATGGGAGCACAATGTTCAACACCGGAAGTATACCCCTCACTGGTGAGATCAGATCACAAACTAATCTCGCTGGAGGTCCTCATCCCACCCCCACCTGAAATAAAAAAGACCACTGTAAAGAACTTCTCGAAAGCCGACTTCACACTTCTAAAGACTAGTGTGGTCTCCTTTAAGGCCCCCGAGCCGGCGGAAAACAGTACTCAAGTCGCTGAATCACTTACAAATGCCTTCTACCAGCACCTGCAGGACTGCATGGATAAGGCAATCCTAAGCAAAACAAAGACTCTTTGTACCAAAGGCAAGCGTCCAGTCTGGTGGACCCCAGCCATAAACAAACTCTACAACAAAAGGAGGAAGCTACTACAAGATAGAGCAAAATCCTTAAAAGGTAAGACACCCTTGATCACTACAAGTAAAAAACTAAGAGCTCTCATAAAATCATCCAAAGCAAATTTCGAGAGAAAAATAGCTAAAGACTCAAAAGACAATCATAAGGCCTTCTTTAGCTATGTTAGAAACCTGGGAGGAAACTCTCAGATATGCTCAGAACTAGTTCAAAATGATGTGAAGATTACTGATCCTACAGACATTGCCAACATACTGGCTGACAGGTTCAGTGCAAACTTCTCCCCCAAAAGGAGAGATATCTATACCAAGCGATTGCAGCCCGCAAACATCTCCAATGCCCAAGTGAGAACTGCCCTCTCCAAAGCAAAAAACACAGCATCCATGGGACCTGATGGTGTCCCCGGCTGTGTGCTCCACGAACTCAACGAGGAATTAAACCCACAGCTAGGACAGCTGTTTAATCATAGTCTTACCTCTGGATACGCACTCCAGGAAGTGGCGCACTGCAACTGTGGTCCCACTTCACAAAGGCGGTGCCTCCACCGACCCTGGAAATTACCGCCCATTAGCTTGACAAGCCTTATCTGCAAAGCCATGGAGAGGATCATAATGGACCTCATAAATAAAGACATAGGGAATTTGCAGACTTTGGATCCATCCCAGTTTGGCTTTGTCAAAGGCAGATCATGCCTTCTAAACTTGGTTGACTTTTTCGAAACAGTCACCAAAGCCATTGATGAGGGAAAGGCAGTCCATACAGCCTACCTCGATCTGGCAAAGGCCTTCGATACAATACCCCACTCGGGTATCATTGAAAAACTCATCAGCTTAAACGTTAACCCATACATCACAAGATGGGTTGCAAACTGGCTGAGTGACAGAACCCACAGGGTCAGAGTTGCTGGCGCCATGTCAGACTCAATGCTTGTCACAAGTGGTGTACCACAGGGCTCAGTCCTGGGCCCACTCTTGTTTGGCATCTACTTTTCCGAAGTACAAGCAAACACAGGAGAGTTATGGCTGACAAAGTTTGCAGATGACTGCAAACTGGGCGCCATAGTAGAAAACACATCTGACACAGATATCCTTCAGAAGGGTCTCACAGAAACGGATAACTGGTGCCAGAGCCATGGCCTAAAGTTAAATGCCAAAAAATGCATAGTCATACCCTTCAGGAAAAACAGGGTTACCCCTAGCTACCAAATAGGTGGCAATCCACTGAGCACAGAAGAAGTTATCAGGGACCTGGGGACCCAGGTTGATAGTAGTCTGTCATTCGACACCCATGTAGCTAAAGTAGTTAGGAAGACCTTCTACATTGCCCACCTTATCATGAAGGGATTCTCATCTAGATCAAGGGAGGTCATAGTCTCCCTATACTCATCACTCATCAGACCAATGATTGAGTACAATGCCCCATTCGAATGTATCTGACCCGACACTTGCAGCAGCTGGAGAGGCCACAAAGTTCCTCACCAAAAGGATAAAGGGTCTCAAACATCTGTCCTATGCTGCCCGACTGAAAGAACTCCAGCTCTATTCAGTCGCCACCGCTTGCTCAGAGGTGACCTTTGCCTAACATACAAGGCCATGTCAAACCCAGATTTGATGAATATGCTTCACCTCAAAAATCTAGATCCGTCAGAGCCACAAGGGCGGGAGACTTAAACCTCGACATGGCTATTAATAGGACGTGCTGGAGGGATAGATTCATCACCCAAAGACTCCCTATGCTGTGGAATAAAATCCCGGTATATGTGAGGCAGAGCACCTCGCTGGCCTTGTTCAAGAGAAATCTTGACCAATGGATGGGAGATTGCAGATATACCCCAGGGATTACCTCAGTATCACTGCTCAACAGAGGCACAGCAAAATAATGGGTATAGTTCCCCATACTAAAGGGGTGGCGTAAGCCACAAAACTATGGGCTAGGCTTGTAAATGCCCTCGGGCAGATAGCCTAGTATGAACCTATGAACCTATGAACCTAAATAGGTGTTGGTCAAAATTAGATAAATTGTGTGAGGTTTTATAATTGTGGTTTCTGATGACGTGTTTATGGTCCTGTTGGTGTATGCAGGTAGGTGATCACTGAAGATATTTGGTAGGGTTCCAGAGTTTGTGTATTTGAGGTGATCTAATATTAAGATTCAGTCAAGTGTGGATCCTTGGGTGTTATTTTTTGAGAATCTAGTTGGGGTAGAGATGAGCTGAGTAAGACCATAAAGGATTATGCTATTGTTGGAGTTGTTGGAAATTTACACATATTCTTAATTTTCTTTACATGTTTTCATCTCTATTACCTCACACTCCTTTTTCCATAACCACCAACTGATTTTACTTAATATTGTCGCTGAAATCCATTTACCATTAAACATAAGGTCATTTATTCTTGCATTTCATATAACCCATATGACAAAAAATAATCATTTAGTTATTCTTTAAATATAGTCTTTACTTCTATTCTTATACTATCCATATTTAATCATATCCATATTTATTGTATGCACTTCTTTTATATCTTTGAAAAAATCTTCTTTACATAACCTTCCCCATAACTTTTTTTCACTGTTTTATATTTCAAAACCAGTCTCTGCAAAAAATCTTGACATTTTACTTTCTGATTACACCATTTACATCTTATTTTTATAGCTTTAATTTTTTCATCAGTTAAATTTTCCCATGGTTGTACATATTAGTATTTTGTCATTACATTGTTATACCATAACTTTCTATCTTTTCCTATATCATCAATTTTTATTTTTCACAAAAATATTTTTCTTGGTAACATTTTATTTCTTCATTTATACACTCTTTTTCTCTTTTACTCCTTTTACCATACCCCAAAATTGATCATACTTATATTTATACAATTTTACTATTAATCTCTCATCTTTTTCATTTATCCACTTTAACACTTTGTACAAGTTTAATGAAACAGCATATACCACTGGGGGGTCTATATTATATGCTTGAAAAGATTTTTCTTCGAACATATAATCATCGACACCTAAAGAGCGAATGTTCTAAAGCACAAATGTCCACGTCCATGAATTATTTCCTTGGGGAAAAAAATCAGTTGGCCATTATCAGGAATTCTCTTTTTCCCCAATGTAGAGTGATCTTGGAGTTGCTATATTTAGTTAGGGGGGGTGTGGGAGGTGAAGCCCCCAACTTGATTAGGTTTTTGAAGTTTGTGTTTTTTGTGTACGGCCCCATTAATTTTTTCCTCGTGGAAAACATTCACGCTTTAGAGTGTTCGCTCTTTAGGTGTTGATTATATGTTCGAAGAAAAGTTTCTTCAATCATATAATATAGACCCACCATTGGGTTAATTAACCCTAAACCTCCTTCCTATTTATTTGCATACAAAGCTATTGTTTTTGTTTTACTTGAAATATTTTTACAAAATTTTCAAAAAGAAAAGGTTACAAAAATGATAAACTTTAAAATGTTATGCAATAAATCAATAAAATGAATCATTAAAAACACAAATAAAATTACAACTATTTACAATATGTATAATAAGCTTGACACCAAAAGTTAATAAATGAAACAAGACAATTACAAAAAAAAATATCCTAACAACAGTCTAAATATTTAAATAGATGAAGATGTCAATTCAATAAGGGCCAAAGCCTTCAACCAAGGATTATTCTTTAATTTATTTAGATAGATTCTTCTCGCTTTTAGTTTAATTTCTTTAATTGCTACCTCCTTCAAGAGGATAAGAAAGTCTTCAAATTTTGATTCTGAAGATTTCCAATTTCTTGTAATAGATTTACTGGTTACAGCAAGTACATTCCATGTCAAATAAGTAAAATATTTCTTTTGTATATCTGTTACTAGAATATTAAAGAGAACCATTTCATTTGTTAATCTAAATGTATCATTCCATAATGCTTTAAAAAATCTTGAACTTTTACCTAGAAATTCTGAACCATAAAACAATGAAAAACATGTGACCAGTTATCTTTTATTTTTTTATTACACCTCCTCCAGCCAGAAGGATTTTCTTTTCACATTTTAGCAAGTCTTAGAGCAATCCATAAAGGAGGTGGTGAACAATTTAAATCATAATTTACTTTCTGGCCTCCTGTTTCCATCATATCAGCAGCTTTATGATGGGACTTTTGTACGTATTGAGAAATAGTACACAAATATGATTTAAATATGGCAAAATTAAGAAAAACATAAAAATGATTGTTTATAGCGTAATGATAATGTTTTAATGGGTGCTGTTATAGGAGAAACTGTTTTTTTAATAAAAGCTTTGTTGGTTACACCTGTGTGTTTGCCTTTTTAGGTGACTACTGCGTGGTTTTGCTTGTTATTCTTGGCAGTAGTTTGGTTTCCTTGTTAGTTTGCAACTTTTTTACTTTGCATATTTTTATTACCTTCTTTTTCTTTAGCTCATTATAGCTGAGTAATGCCTCCAGGTTTCTGAAGTTGCATCCTACTGATACCTCTAGATGTCAAATATTGCTTGTGCATATTTACATTAATAATTCCAAAACCATGCTATATACAAGGTATTAAAATAGTTCATCTTAAAGCTTACATAATGACAAGCACAACTGTATTGAGAGTTAGCCTCTGTCTAGTGCAGGTAAGTTATATTAATTGTTGTACATATAATAATTATTTATATTGTCATAAATTTCATATTTTTATAAATAATTTGGCAACCAAATAACACAGACAAAACTGCTTAGCCTAATATCAAAGCACTCAGATGGATGAACAAAATACTGCTGACAGTATGTGTGTGACTTGTTGAAATATTGTAAGTTGTTTACAAAATATTACAAACTTAATGGTTACTGTGTTTACTGTGTCTTATAAAATCCAGTTTAAGACCTAGAGTCTAAAGAATTCTACCACTATAAAAACAGTTTGTGTTGAAGAATTTGCCATTTACACTACTTTGTTAACCTCTGTGATCACAGAAATAAGAACATTTTTTTGAAATGCGAGGGCATAATTTGATTCTATGAAAAAGCTTAGGCTCTTCCCATTGGAAGTTATAATGCAAACTTCCAGAGCTCCATTGGAGGGAATGAGTTAACATTTCTTGTACATTTGTACTACTCTATTCATAATCTTTTCCTGAGTTCTTTCTATTTCTCTTTTTACATTTTTTTCCTCTGTTTACACTACCACCTTCCTTAACTAATCTCCGTCAGTAACTCGGTACTTCTTTTCTCTTTCCTTATAAAATATATTTGCTTATATAATAATTCTTGTATTTTTTTTTTACTTTTTTCATATAAAGCTTTTTCTTTGTCAAAGTACTTTCTATTATTATATTCTAAATCCTCCAATGCATTGTTATATGTTCTTTTATATTTTTCTTTCTCTACTTTTCTCACATCATATTGCCACTGTAAAAAACATTTTTTTTATAATTTGCTCCAGATAGCATCCACCATTCAGACCAATTTTTATAAAATGTTCTCAAAGTAATATGATCTTTCCATAAATGTACTACTAATCTCTTTCCTTCTTCATTCCATGCTTTCTCATTTATCCTTTTTTCCTTTGCCTATTTTTATAGGGTCTATCACAATGGATCAAATAGTAAAAAGATTGAATGGCTGTACGAACGAAAATGCCGTTCATAGAAATCCATTTTCTGAGATCACAGTACAGTGAAAATTGGAAAATATGCCCTTTCCTCACTGTAGTACAATCTTGAAGTTGGTAAATATATTTATCAGGGAGTGTGGGGGTGCATCTCCCCACAAAATGGATTTCTAGGAACAGCATGTTTGTTCTTACAGCCGTTCAATCTTTTTACTATTCGATCTATTGTCATAGATCCTTTTTATATGCTCCTTGTTTTCTTTTATCTCTAGCCATATTGCAACCTAATCAGAAATCCTGTTTCCAATTACCACCCCTTCTCCTATAATTAACCTTCTGATACTATAAAATAATCTATTTTAGTTCTATAGATACCCCTTTTATAAGTCCATGAATTTTTGTCCAAAACGTTTAACTTTCCACATCTTTTAACTTTTATCATTTTTCTTGTATGATTTCCTTCCTTTTTATGCTTGCCTCTTAAATCACAATTAAAATCTTCTGCTACTATAATATTCATATTTATCACTGCATGGTCTAAAACCCGATAAAATAAGCTTTCCCTTTGTTAAGAATTAGTATAAGCACATACTGTTATAAATCTATATAGTTGTTCTTTCCATTTTAAATCTACAGTGGTTAATCTTCCCATTTTTGCTAAAGATACATATAATATATTTACTGTATTTCTACAGAATACAGCTATTCCAGAACATCTCCCCTTTTCCAAATTGCAGCTTTCTTTCCGCTCCATAGAGTCTCTGTTTGTAATCTTTCTTCATTTGTTAAAAATATTGTGTCTTCTAATATAATTACATCTAAGTCACATGTATTACGCACTTCAAATCCCTATTTTTTAATACTATTCACATTTACAGAAAACACTCAACATTTTCATTTCCCTTTTCCTTAGATTTGTGGTTTCATAACCGATTACTAGACCAACTTTCTGTAATAGGCCATTGTAAGCCTAGCCAATTTCCCTCCTAAAGGTAAGAATCAATCTAATATAATTACATCTATGTCACATGTATTGCACCACTCCAACTTCCCTATTCTTCTTACTATATTCTTATTACTATTCACATTTACAAAAGCACTCTAACATTTTCATTTTTCCTTTTCCTTAGATGCATGGTTTCATAACTAATTACTAGACCAGCTTTCTTAATAGGCTATTCTAAGCCTAGCCAATTTCCCTCCCAAAGGAAAGAATGTATCACTGTATCTTGTGTCTGTGAGTAAACACTAACCATTATACCATTCCCAAATCATTAGCTGTATATATTCTTTTTTCATCTATTTCCTTTCTTTTCTCTTTTGTACTTATCTCTTTAAATTTTCTTTTTCTGTCTTTTACCCTTTACTAATAGAATTCTTTTTTCTTTTATTACTTCCCCTCTCATGTCTTCTTCATCATTTATTTCAGAACATTTTTCTTCTATTTTTACTGCTTCTAAAATTTTTTTTCTTTGTGCATTTTCTTCTTTTTCTCATTACTCTTATTTTCATTTTTGCAATTCATCCATAAATATCCAATTTTGTTACATTTATAACATTTCAATTCACATTTATTATATCATGTCCTATTTCTCCATGAGTATAACATTTTCTTTAACAGTTACTCATCAAATGTTCTTTTTTACCATAAAAAATGCTTTGGGTTGTCCCCAGTATTTTATGACACCCGCTTGTTCACACCAAGCTGAAATGAGGAGGACTACCAGCCACAACTCTGTGCTGAGATACTAGAGATCTCTGAGCTTCCTAAAAACCACAATCTGCTCATTTTCTTTATTATTTTTACTATTTATTGCTTATTCTTAATATGTATTGTACTTTCTATTGTCTGCCACCTACTTTTTTACTGTATTTTATTACTATAAACAAATCTGCACTGTTGTACTGCACTTGTCTGCCTTACTGGGCCTGTTAAATCACCTTTTACTACTGTTTTCACTGTTTGCAAAGCTTTCTTTGCTATTTGCACTATTTGTAAAGTATTTACTGGAAATTTTCTCTGTTTGTAAATCATCTGTTTGTTATGATTTTCCATCCAAGGAGTGTGTTATATAACTAATTTGTTTGCAGGTAAAAGCATTCTTTAGAGTCTCCTTACTCTTTTTTGCTGTTTATAGATTCATAGATCCATAGATTAGTACTAAGCTAACTGCCCTTGCGAGCCATTTTAAGCCTAGCCAATTATCCCTTGTGAGATTCAAACCCTGCACCTTGTGTTTGTTTTATTTAGTGTTTCACTGCTACTTTTATGATGTGGTAAACATTTTTTTGTGTTTTCAGACTAAAATAGTGTTGCTAGTAGCTGTAGCATAGTCCAGAGGCAGGTTTGTGCATCTGGGCCTGTTTGTTTGCAGTGGCTGTTTGTTCTGAGCACATTTTCCAGGCCATCTTCATGTACTGTAGTGAGAGGATTGGTACCTATCTGGTAAAGCCTGGCTGGTCTAGGGCTTGGAGTAAACACCACATTGGTTCTTTTGAGCTTTTTTAAAAGTTTTTTTTTTTTTTTTTTTTTTTTTTTTAAGATTTTAAACTTTTGGCATTTAAGTCCTACCTTTGAGTGGGTTTCTGCTTGTTCATAATGAGCTGAACTGAGGAGGGCTACCAGCCACAGTTCTGTGATGAGATATTAAATGACTAGAGGGGTCTGAGCTTCCTAAAAAATGCAAGTTGCCTGTTTTCTTGATTATGTTTACTATTTATTGCTTATTCTTACTATTTATTGCACTTTTTTATTGTCTGCTGCCTACTTTTTTACTGTATTTTATTACTATAAATTAATATGCACTGCTGTACTGCAATTATCAATCATCTGCCTTACCGGGCCTGTTAAATTGCTTGCTGTTACTGTTTTTACTGCAAAGCTTTTTTTTGCTATTTTCACTGCTTGTAAAGTATTTACTCAAAATTTTCTCTGTAAAGCATCTGTTTGTTATGATTTTCCATCCAAGGAGTGTGTTATATAACTAATTTGTTTGCAGGTAAAAACATTCTTTAGAGTCTCCTTACTCTTTTTTGCTGTTTAAAACATTTATTTAGTGTTTCACTGCTACTTTTCTGATGTGGTAAACATTTTTTTGTGTTTTCAGACTAAAATAGTGTTGCTAGTAGCTGTAGCATAGTCCAGAGGCAGGTTTGTGCATCTGGGCCTGTTTGTTTGCAGTGGCTGTTTGTTCTGAGCACATTTTCCAGGCCATCTTCATGTACTGTAGTGAGAGGATTGGTACCTATCTGGTAAAGCCTGGCTGGTCTAGGGCTTGGAGTAAACACCACATTGGTTCTTTTGAGCTTTTTTAAAAGTTTTTTTTTTTTTTTTTTTTTTTAAGATTTTAAACTTTTGGCATTTAAGTCCTACCTTTGAGTGGGTTTCTGCTTGTTCATAATGAGCTGAACTGAGGAGGGCTACCAGCCACAGTTCTGTGATGAGATATTAAATGACTAGAGCGGTCTGAGCTTCCTAAAAAATGCAAGTTGCCTGTTTTCTTGATTATGTTTACTATTTATTGCTTATTCTTACTATTTACTGCACTTTTTATTGTCTGCTGCCTACTTTTTTACTGTATTTTATTACTATAAATTAATATGCACTGCTGTACTGCAATTATCAATCATCTGCCTTACCGGGCCTGTTAAATTGCTTGCTGTTACTGTTTTTACTGCAAAGCTTTTTTTTGCTATTTTCACTGTTTGTAAAGTATTTACTCAAAATTTTCTCTGTAAAGCATTTGTTTGTTCTGATTTTCCTCTCCAAGGTGTGTGTTATATAACTGATTTGTTTGCAGTTAAAAGCATTCTTTAGCGTCTTCTTACTCTTTTTTGCTGTTTAAAACATTTATTTATCTCACTGCTTTTTTCTGCTGTGGTAAGCATTTCTTTAGTGTTTTCAGCCTAAAATAATGTAGATACAGGTTTGCTTCATCTAGGCCTGTTTGTTTGCAGTTGCTGTTTGTTTTGAGCACATTTTCGAGGCCATCTTGGATTGGAAAGATCTTTGTACACTCTAGTGAGAGGATTGGTACATGTCTGGTAAAGTCAGGCTGGTCTAGGGCTTGGAGTAAACACCACCTTAGTTCTTCTGAGCTTTTTAAAGTTTTTTTTTTAAGTTTTAAACTTCTGGTATTTAAGCCCAAATTTTGTGGGGGTTTTTGTTTGTTCAAACTGAGCTGAAATGAGGAGGCCTACCAGCCACAGTTCTGTGCTGAGATACTAGATGACTTGAAGCCTGTGAGCTTCCTAAAAAATATACAAGTTGCCTGTTTTCTTGATTACATTTACTATTTATTGCTTATTCTTACTATTTATTGCACTTTTTATTGTCTGCTGTCTAATTTTTACTGTATTTTATTATTATAAATGAATATGTACTGTTGTACTACAATTATCAATTACCTGCCTTACTGGGCCTGTTAAATTGCTTTCTATTACTGTTTTCACTGTTTGCAAAGCTTTGTTTTGCTATTTCACTGTTTGTAAAGTATTTACTGGAATTTTTCTCTGTTTGTAAAGCATCTGTTTGTTTGTTCTGATTTTCCTCTCCAAAGAGTGTGTTATAAAACTGATTTGTTTGCAGTTAAAAGCATTCTTTAGAGTCTTCTTACTCTTTTTTGCTGTTTAAAACATTTATTTAGTGTCTCGCTACTGTTTTTTTCTGCTGTGGTAAACATTTCTTTAGTGTTCTCAGCCTAAAATAGTATAGACACAGGTTTGCTGCATCTGGGCCTGTTTGTTTATTGTGGCTGTTTGTTTTGAGCACATTTTCCAGGCTATCTTGGATTGGAAAGGGCCTTTCTGCACTCTAGTGAGAGGATTGTGCTGATTGGTACCTGGCTCGTAAAGGGTGGCTGGTGTAGGGCTTGGAGTAAACACCTCATTGGTTCTTTTGAGCTTTTTTGAACTTTTTTAAGGTTTTAACCTGCTGATACTTAAAGCCACCATTGAGTGCATTTCTGCTTGTTTGCACAACATGTAGCACCACACACTGCTGCACAATTGTGCACCATAGCTGCAGATAGTTTCAACAATTTTTCCCTTACATACAGCCATATTCCATTAGTGCAGTCTTCATCTTTAGCACATTTTTGGGGAAAGAGGCATTGCTAGTGAAACTGTGCAAGCACTCATTGTGATAACAGCTTTGAGGGTTTCTCTGCAGCCCTAATCTACTCACTAGTGTAACACTAAGCCTAGCTTCTGAGGTCCTAACACACCTCACCCACCAGTTATTCCTATGTCTGACCCCTTTTCCTGCCATGTTCCTGTTTTGAACCATATAAATTAGCACTATGGATGGACAGTTTCCCACAATTTCTCCAGGCAGCTTGGTCAACATAGGCATCCTGAGGCAGTGTAGCAATTTCCTTTGCCTCATGTACACAGACAACTCTCTACTTCTAGTCCACACATACTCAATATGTGAAAGATACAACTATATTAAAATCCTTGAAACCATGCTCTCTCATATGCCAGTTAGTTCATCTGACAGTGAGTTGGTTGTCAGCATGCACACCTTACCACCTACTCCACCCACACTTACATCACATATACCTACATATGCGGAGGTCCTTGCCAGAAACTTACCTAAACACCAGAGACCTCCCAAACATAAACATAAGTACACTACACATAATAATTCCTCTACAGAACACAATACACACAATAACTCATGCACCACTGTCCCAAGCCCATAAGGCTAAATACTAAACCTAACATATTCATAGGTGTCTCCATTCTGAGATGAACAGATGTCCCTCTCACCAGCCTAGATAAGGAAAAGGCCACGGTCAGCTGTCTGTTAGGTGGCAGGCTCCACCATATCACATATGCACTCAAATCTCTCAATAACAGGTACTGTTATGAATCTATCATAATCCATGTTGGTGTGAACGACTTGAGACATACCTCTCTGGACTATATGAAAAGAGACATGACTGAATTCTCGGACTATGTGTCTCAGGCAAGTATGTCCCTAGCCTTAAGCAGCATTTTACCTTCACCTAGAATGATGCCTCAGTACAAACAGAAAATGATTGACTTTAATAATTGGCTTAATTTTTGGTGTCATTCTAAGGGGACCCACTATCTGTCAGCCTGGGATGACATGATAGACAGACCTCAATGCTTTGCCAGAGATGGTCTTCATCTGTCACCCCAGGGATTTCGGCTACTGGCTAAGGGTCTTTCCACCCCCATAGTGCTTCTTTTAGGCAGTGTGACAAGGACAAAACTCCCGATGTAAAAATACTAACCAAAAGCAACCTTAAGGTCATGCTGCTAAATACTAGAAGTCTTAACATGAAACTGCGCACACTGGAAGCAGTCTTATCCCTGGAGGATGCAGACATTTGTGCAGTCATGGAGACCTTTTTGAAGGCTGTGGAGAGCACTCCAGCCATAATGGGTTACACCTCTTTCCACATATTCAGACTACAAACAGAAGGCAAGAAAACGAAAGGAGACAATGAATCAATATTCATTAGATAAATACACCTCCAGATTGGTTAAAAGTATGATGCCCTAGGGATACTTCAGATGCAACTAACTGTTGGTAGAACACCTACTCAAGTCTTTGCCAGCTACAGAATTCCCTCCATGAATCAGGACACCTGTTCTGCTTATTTGGATTAACTTGAGTCTACCAAGATACATCTGGACACCATGGTTTTGGGCGACTCTAACTACCCTATCATTGAATGGGTAAATTACTCATGTTCAAACTCACCTGCCGAAAGGTTCCTCGACTTTTACAACTCCAATGCCCTGGATCAGCTGGTTGACACCCTCACTAGGGGTGCCAGCATCCTGGATCTGGTGCTTACAAATATGGGAGACCGCTGTAGCACCCCCACTGTCATTTCATCCCTGGTGAAATCTGACCACAAAACAGTCTCATTTGAAGTAACTATCACACCTGACCACTCCACCTTCAGCTGCAACTAGAGTAAAAAACTTCTCCAAAACAGATTATAACCTCTTATGGGATGTTATAAATAGCTTCACTGCACTTCCCCCACCAGACGGAACAGGTAAATATGCCAAGCTCTACACCAATACCATGTACAAGCACCTGTACAACTGTATTGACTTGGCAGGACCTGTTAGAAACAAAACAAGCTCTTCAAGGACAAGCACACCAGTCTGGTGGACAACTGCCATTAACAGGTTTTATAATAAAATGGAAGAAACTGCTGTCTAAGAGTAAGAAGGAGCAGGATATAAACTGGAGACACTCCCTCCTCAGTTTAAATAAGCAAATAAGACTTCTTGTGAAATCCTCCAAGGCAAACTTTGAATCCAAGTTAGCTTCCTCAACAAAGGACAACCATAAGGCATTCTTTAGTTACATCCATAACCTAAAAGGTAAGGCCCAGATTTTGCACCAAAATGGTAGTTAATGGTAACACATATACTGAGCTGGTGGACATACCTAACCTGTTATCTGATGGCTTTGGTGAAAACTTCACTCCCCTGTCCCTGTCACATGTACTTCATGACATCCCTACCACCTGTTCCCTACCTTGTATCTCTAAAGAGCAGGTTGTAAATGCCCCCTGTAAGGCCAAAAACACAGCATCAGTGGGACCTAATAACATCCCCGGCTGCATCCTACATGGGCTAAAACAAGAATTAACATCAACATTGGGTACTCTTTTCAATCACAGTCTAAGCACTGGCTTTGTCCCAGCTGAATGGAAAACAGCCACCTTTATCCCCTTGCACAAAAGTGGTGTTTCTAATGACCCCAGGAACTACTGACCTATTAGCCTGACTAGCCTTATCTGCAAGGCCATTTAGAGAATGTATTATTTTTAGACTGTAAAAATGTTGTTCTTAAAATATTTGTAATACTTTGGAGTTTTTCTCCACAGACCTCCACTGAAAATGGGCTCCTACCTAGTTGGACCTTCCTGGTAATCAAATGTCAATAAATAAATAAATAAATAAATAAATAAATAAATGCCATCAGCAGTTTATTAATATCTCTGGTGTATCATAAAAGCTACCAAAATTCATCTAGATCTTTTTTTATGCTGTTTACTAAGAACTAAAATAAATATTCACACCCTGCAGACACCAAACTTTGACAGTTTTAACTTCAAAATAATCTAGCAACCAGAAACAACTCCACAAGTCCAGATTTACTCTTAGTTAAATAAATATATACATTATTAAAATACAATACATCTTCTGTTCCCTTCAATGTAAAATAAATAAATGTCATAACTTCAAACTACAATTTCACTATTCACATTATAACTGTCCTTGTTTCTTTTTTCCTCTTTTAATTACAAAATTGCCTCTTATTCAGTTAATTAGATAGCTTAATTAATTGCTTAAGTTTTGATGAGTTATATAATAAAGTATGAAATATATTTTTAGCTGGTTTGCTTAACCTGGAAGGTTATGAGGCTAAGGTACTCATTATTATGTTTTTGTATAATGAAGCTTTTTTAATTTTCTGCCAGTTGATCTAAATGTGATTAATTTATTTTATAATTATAACAGTACCAGGTAACAGTTGAAAACCTGACATTTGAGGAAAGTGCCAACAGTCTGTAATCTGTTATTATTTTTTTTTTATTCTGCAGGACTGGCCCAAGCATTCCCCTTCCTGTACCCAAATGAACCGATTGTCCAGCAGTTCAGCACATTTGTTACTTACTGAGGCAAAGGCCAGGTATTTGGAAGTCATTCAGTCTGCCGATCTTGCAGACTATCTTATCCCAATGCCCACAGTACTCTGTGTGCTCCACTGTAGCTGCTCTTGGGTGGTGAATGACCAACTTGCACATGAGAAATCCCTGACTAAGCAGTCCACTGCTGTGCAGCATGGGCATTCTAGACTCCTTAGAGTAGGTGATACACTTGCACTCCTGTAGGTGTTACCAATGCAGTGAGCCAAGCTGTCTCCCTTCCCCCACAAGGACTGATAAATAGACATTAACCACTCACTTCCATCTTCTGCGACCTAGTTCCTTCTGTGCCTGTATTGCTAGCTGAACACAGGTTATCTGAGAATCTGTTCACATTTATGATGTATCATCCATCTTCTATACAATGTATACATTTAGTATACATAGATTTATTAATTACAAAGCATACAAAATGGACATATGCTGTATTATGAATGTGTGTATATTCATAATATACACATATTTGTAATACAGCATACATCATGAATTTGTGTATATTATCTTAACATTACACACAATACTTGCACATATGTATGCACGTATGTGTATGCATGTACCCATACATGTTTGTGGGTGCATGTGTACAAACGGGTCTACTTCACATAACTGAAAACTAAAAACACTGAATTTCATTTGTCTGAGACCACAATACCTAATTTTCAAAATACTGAAAACTCATTTGACTGAGTCTTATTATACTGAAAGCTTACAATACTGAATTTCAAAATACTGAATTTATACTTTGTAGGTGTTTTCACTTTCACTTAGACACCCAAACATCAACAACACAAACATTGGCATTCAACTACTCATGCGCCGAACAGTATCATGGGTGTAAACAAAACCTAAATTAAAAAAAAAAAATCTTTTCTTTCAGGTGGCTCAAACACACTGCTAGTTGTATATACAAATATATATATATATATATATATATATATATATATATATATATATATATATGACCTTCTTCACATAATTGAACATACCTGAAACTTAAAAGGATGAGACAACTTCGCCAAAAACTTATGCTCATGAACACTTGAATCACTGCAGTTTTACACTGGGAAAAGAACCACTTGGCCACCATGACAAAATAAACAAACCAAAGCAAGTCAAACCCACCCAAGTGGAGGGGCTTCGCCCCCACACCTCCCCAACTAAATATACCAATTCTGAGATCGCACTACAGTGGAGAAAAGAGCAAAGTTCACTATGTTGGCCAAGTGTTTCCTTTCACAGAGTAAAATTCCAGTGATCCGAGTGTTCGTGAAAGGTTTTGGCAAAGTCATCTTGTCCTTTTAAGTTTTGGGTGAGTGAAATTTCGATCTTGTAAAGGGGCTCCATATATACATATATATATAGAGAGAGAGTCAAACTGAAAACAAACTACTGAAAAACAACAAAAAATAGGCAGCCAACACTAATTCTTAAACTTTTATGGTTAGCGCTTTCGTCAAGTATTCCTACACTCAACTTCATCAGACACTAGTTAAAAGAATGGTAGTCATATTTAAAACCAGATTCATAGTCAAATGCTCAGTCACCTCACATGACAACATGTCACTTGATAAAATTCTCATTTCTATAACACATGTACCTAAAAATTTTATAAACAATTGTGTAAAAAATGTATATACACTTTCCTATTGACTTAATACTCAAATTCATATGTACATATACAAAGAATACATAAATATACATGAAAAAGCCAGCTAAAACATTCAAAAAACAATATTTGTTATTGTGTACATAAAAATTGTTACATGTCACTAATCAACCTGAATAAATTTCAATTGAATGTGATAAATGCATGTACTTGTGTATAAGGGGGAGAATTTGTGTGTATATAACAAATACAAAGAGTGCCACAAATTATATGTCTGGTCACCTGAGTACTAGCCTTGTGTTAACGTTTTAAACTCCACAGTTTCAAGACACATGCCAAAGAGCATACGTCGTGGTAGAAAACCCTGGTCATTCCTTCTCATTCAGAGTGATCGACCAAATTTAATTTGATGAGGTGAAGGAGCTGATTTGGCAGCTTAGAACTAGGGCCTATGCGACACCAGGGTTAAACGACGTATGCTTTTTGGCATGTCTCTTGAAACTGAGGAGTTTAAAACATTAACACAAGGCTAATAGGTGACTAGAAATATCATTTGGGGCACTCTTTGTGTTTGTTATATACACACAAATTCTCTCCTTTACACAAGTACATGCATTTATGACATTCAACTGAAATTTATTCAGGTTGATTAGTGACATGTAATAATTTTTATGTTTACAATAACAAATATTGTTTTTTGGATGTTTTAGCTGGCTTTTTCATGTATATTTATGTATTTTTTGTATAGGTACATATGAATTTGAGTATTAAGTCAATAGGAAAGTGTATATACATTTTTACACAATTGTTTATACAATTTTTAGGTACCCGTGTTATAGAAATGAGAATTGTATCAGGTGACATGGTGTCATGTGAGGTGACTGAACATGTGACTATGAATCTGGTTTTAAATATGGTTACCATTTTTTAACTAGTGTCTGATGAAGTTGAGTGTAAGAATACTTGACAAAAGGGCTAACCATAAAAGTTTAAGAATCACTGTTGCCTGCCTATTTTTTGTTGTTTTTCAGTAGTTTGTTTGCAGTTTGACTCTACACTGGTTTCTTTTTGGTTATGGCAACTGGTGAGTCTTTAACAATCCCCTGTGGTTCATCGTCCCCCTTGGGAAGGAAGAATGACCAGGGGGCTGGAGGATCTGAAATAAGTCAGTCAATGGTTTTTATCAACAACCTAACTAAAAAAGTGGATGATTTACCTGATCTTGTGAACATCGAACAGCTCCCTATCAACCGGGAACAGATTACAGTTCAGTGTAATACCTTGAACCGGGCTGGTTTGACCCCACCAGCCAGTTCAACAGTTTCAATTTCACCTCGAGGGAATATTGGGAATCCAAATGCGATTACTCTTACTAATTCAACATCTTTAATACTTAATGACTGGCTGCAACCAGGCATTGTTTTGCAGAATGAGGTTAATCAAGCTGATGTTAGTGCCAGCTTTTCCAACAATAACATCAGCATTGTGGACAACCTCAAGATTTTGTATTATAAGTCTTTCAAGCTAAAGAAGTTACAACTCAAAATCTCCTGTTTTAAGGAATGTATCAAATGGTGCCAGGTGCCGAAAGGGCTTCGTACCTGGCTTTATCCAACAGGACTGATTTCTAATTCAGCCTTCCACTTTGAGCTCTTGAAACTGTTCGATCAACAAGGGCTCAAATTTATTGAGGTGCTGGTTAAGCACTATCAATTCATGGTGGGCACCCTAGTGCAGGAGATCAAGGATGTGGATAATGCTACCAGGACGGACCTTGATTCCCCCTGGTACCAATTCGATTACCAGCGAGTTTTCGCTAGTATTGACAAGCAAATGGAGAAACTAAAATCTTTTAAAATCAAAAAATTGAAGCGAGATGAGGACGAGTGCAAAAGAGGGATGGTTTATCTGGAGCCCTCCCCCCCTCACAGCAATGGAACGCTCGAGCGGAAGTGAATAACAATTTTCCGAACACCTGAGCTAACAGTGACAATGAACTGTCCAATATAGGATAAAACAACCACTTCTCCTGCTTAGACCAACAGGACTTGGTTGGTACAAGTGAGGGAAATGGAGGAATAACCCTACAGGATACCCAGGAACTAAGAAAAAGTGAACGGCTTCAAAATCGAACTGAAGCTGTTCACTCCCAGGCAAACATGAATGCGAGGTCAGCAGCTTATTATCCAAATTTTCACCAGGGACAGAAGCAAGATCGGGCAACCCAGAACAGTGGGCGCAATGGGTGGAAGGCCAACAACAAGCATCAAGGCCGCAAAAGGTAACATCTAATATGGTGTTGGAAGCAAATACTAATTTTCAAAATCCTGTTTCCAACTGTAATTTGCAACCCACCTTAGGACAGCCCAAGTTGGTATGTTTACCACATGTAATAGTTGACTCTGGAGGTGACTTTAAGATTTTCATCTACTCGGAATATACTGTTCAACCGGAATTAGTTAATGTCCTTTCTAAAGGCTTGACATTTGTACCAACTAAAAGAATGGACATTTGTGGTGTTTTGATTGACTTAAAATTATACTTACAGAAACTCAATTTAAACCTGTTGTTCAATAATGAGTTGAGTGTAAATGCAGAACTTAAAGTACCCAATGTTTACAATCCACCCTTACATCCATTGTTGGATATATTTGAAAGGATGTGTGACATTGACCTTAGGTGTTTATCTGCTACCAAAAAGAATAGGTTCAACAATGTGAATAATCCAGGGAGTGAAGCCTTTAACATGTCAAGGGATGAATGGGTTTTGATAGACACCTTGAGGAAATGCTGATATAAGAATTGTTAAGGCTGACAAGGGTGGTGGTTTGGTGTTGTTTGATTGTACAAACTACATACAGAGAATAGAAAATATGCTTAATTTGGCTACATATATGCAGGTTTCTCTAAGTTAAACCAAGCATACAACCGTATTAAGGTGTTTGTTAATGACTTGGTCATGGAGAATAGGCTTGATCTAGATTTGGTAAATTACTTAACTATGGTTTGCACTAAGACCCCTGTGATTTTTGGGATTCCGAAAATCCACAAATGCTTGATGGACCCTCCCATGTGCCCAATTGTGGATGGAAGGAATTCAATGACATACCCATTGGCAAAATTTGTGGACAGTTTGTTCAACGGCCAGTTTTATTTACAGAACAGTGGGGTGCCAATGGGGTCCCCAGTGGGGGGCAGTTTTGCTAACATAGTAATGGCCTTTTGGGAGGACAAATTTGTGCATAACACCATAAATAGATTTAAGGGTGAGATTCTTTACTATACCAGATTTTTGGACGATATTTTTTTGATCTTTAAGAGAGAAGAAAGTATGTTTAAGGAATTTATGATATACTGCAACAACACGATGGATTTTCTGGTATTCACCCACATATTTCATATTGAAATAATAGCTTTTCTTGATGTAGAATTAAGGAAGGATAATGTCAACAAACAGTATTTAGCCAAAATACATCGGAAGGACACTTATTGTAACTCCTTCCTCCATTACAGTAGTGCCCACCCCCAACATCAAAAAAGGTCAATAGTAAAGGGACAACTGGTCAGGGCTGCAAAAATGTGTACTACTGCCATTGACTTTGAGGAGGAGTGTAGATTGTTATTGCAAATGTTCACAAACAGAGGATACCCTATAGACATGTTGAGCAACTTATTTGAGGAAGTTCAAAATAAAAGGACAAATGGCCATTTTAAAGCCATTTTAGACAACAACAATCAGGGGATGAGTATTGATGATAGGGTACCTGTTGGAGGTGAAAGTAATCTAAGGGTCGATTATAGGTACGCCTTCATTACTATGTTTCATTCAGATGGTGAAAACATTAGACAGATTTTGCAAAAGATTTGGAATATTTTCCAAATAGACAAAGACTTTATTAAATTTGGACCTGCACCAAATGTAGTTTATAGGAGAGGGATTAATTTGAAAAACCTCTTAGAACTGCCACCCCCAAAGATGATACGTATTCCAGGTATGTACAAATGCAAAGCCTGCTCTTATTGCAGGTTTATTCAAACAGGTAACCGATTTAACATCCTGGATGAAAAATTTGCTTGTAAGGGCAGATTTAATTGCAATTCCACTATGGTTGTTTACCTCGCTTCCTGCCAGTCTTGTACGGGTTTTTACATTGGCAAGACAGAGTGTAAAATAAGGGAAAGAATGTACGAGCATATTTACCACATTAGGAAAGCCAAAACAGATAGCGCTCTCGCAAAACATGTGGTAGAAAACCCTGGTCATTCCTTCACATTCAGGGTGATCGACCAAATTGAATTTGACATCAGGGGCGGTCCATTAGGCATAAAACTTGAGGTGAAAGAGCTGATTTGGCAGCTTAGAACTAGGGCCTATATGACACCAGGGTTGAACGATGTATGCTCTTTGGCATGCGTCTTGAAACTAAGGAGTTTAAAATGTTAACACAAGGCTAATACTCAGGTGACTAGACATATCATTTGGGGCACTCTTTGTGTTTGTTATATACACACAAATCCCCCCCTCCTTATACACAAGTACATGCATTTTTGACATTCAACTGAAATGTTGTCTGGCTGATTAGTGACACGTAACAATTTTTATGTACACAATAACAAATACTGTTTTTTGGATGTTTTAGCTGGCTTTTTCATGTATATTTATGTATTGTTTGTATATGTACATATGAATTTGAGTATTAAGTCAATAGAAAAGTGTATATACATTTTTTACACAATTGTTTATGCAATTTTTAGGTACATGCATTATAGAAATGGAAATTGTATTAGGTGACATGGTGTCATGTGAGGTGGCTGAACATGTGACTATAAATCTGGTTTTAAATACGGCTACCATTCTTTTAACTAGTGTCTGATGAAGTTGAGTGTAAGAAAACTTGTTGAAAGCACTAACCATAAAAGTTTAAGAATTACTGTTGCCTGCCTATTTTTTGTTGTTTTTCATATATATATATATATATATATATATATATATATATATATATATATATATATATTTACAGTACATGCATATCTGTCTAACTATATATATATATATATATATATATATATATATATATATATATATTTATATCTGGGAAGATGGATCCTCCCATCCCTACATAAGTCACATTTAAACTCAATTCTGAGTTGTAGTGAGATGGGAGTTAGTGATTTGGTTAGAATTAGTGCAGTTCAATGACTTGCCAGATTGAATAGGTGATGTAAACTCACACGCAAGCAAAGTAGTATATTTTGTTTGAGGGTTTTTGTGTGTGTGTGTGTGTGTGTGTGTGTGTGTGTGTGTGTGTGTGTGTGTGTGTGTGTGTGTGTGTGTGTGTGTGTGCCTGTGTGCATATGTGGGTGTGTTTGTGTGTGCATTACACTTTTACACTTTTGGCACAGTTTATTTTATGAGTGTATCTCATACAGAACACTGTAGCAAACCATCCTATATTTGTCTGCATGATGATTTGACATGAGCACCACAGCTGCTGTTGGAATTGTGCAGTCTCCCATTAGTATTTATTTTGCCTTATTTTACCACGGGTATTATATTTTCTAGTAGCCTCTTGTCGCTTCCCTTGGCATGATGCAATGATCGGCACAGAGTTTGTAAAACAAAACTCCATATCTGGGAAAATGTTTTGTCTGTCCAGTTTTCAGTTAGCTGACAACCAGTACAGAAACAGATAAGTAACTTTAAATGCAGATGCATTTTAACATTTGCTCGTGGCATAATTATAGTGGCACATATCTTGGTTGGCTATATTTTAAACAGAAAATATTAATGAATTAAACAATAAGCGTATGTATGGGCTTCTGCCGCTTCATCTCTTGTAAAAGTATTTTTCATAGCTATCAATAAATAACCTCAGCACAACTGAAACTTTTTCAGTTCTTTATTTCTGACGGGAATTAGAGTCAATTCTCCACTATTTTTTTTGCAGCTGAAGTCTCCTGTCCAGCTGTCAGAGTTTGATTTGAACATGATATAAGCCAGTGTCCTTATAAAGTATGGTTATCTGTGCAGAGCAATATTTTCATTTTTGCTGTTGGCTACTGGATTTCTTTATTAAATGAAGGCTTTCTTGCAGACTCGGGAAACTATAAACTTATCAGTCTAACTAGCCTAATTTGTAAACCCATGGAACATATCATATCTGACTTTGTAAACTATGATATCAAAATCTCATACAATTAGACCTTCAACAGATTGGTCTTCTCATAGGTCAATCATGTCTAATCAGTTTAGTAAACTTCCTCATAAAAGCTATCAGAGGCAATGGACAGTGGTCAGCCAGTCCATACAGCATATTTGATCTGGCCAAGGATGTAGACATCATCCCTTATGATTGTATTATAAATAAACTGTAACCTGTAAATGGATAGCCTTATGTGGTAAGGAAGACAGCAAACTTCATAAAGGATAGAACCGTCATAGTTAACTTGGGAAGTATCCATTTAGATAACAAGAAAGTAAGTAGAGGTGTGCTACAGGGCTCAGTACTACAGCCCTCCTTTATGTCATATACCTCTCTGACCTCCAAACCATAAATCTAGGCCTATGGATAACTAAACCTGTTAATGATTGATGGGTGTTTTCATTTGATCATCCCCTGATAGTTAACACTAGAGCAAGAAGTAATCCTTACAAACCAAATGTGTACACAAAAAGAGGTAAAATTAAAATTTGTGCCATTTGGTAAATACTTCTTGTTTATAACTTATAGGATAGTAAAACACAACTTCAAACTGCAGCTGTAATCGATGAGCTTCACACCTTCATTGGAAACACCCTCTCCATTGATCACCATCTAGACCCATTAGTCAGAAAATGTTTCTATCTTGCCAAGCTGATAGTGGTATCACATCCAGTTCAAAAGTTCTCATCCCTTTGCATTCATCTCTGATTAGACCTACTATACAGTGTTGTGCCCCCTTCAGCATGCGCATATCCTTACATATCACTCTGATAGAAATGTCCCAGTGGTTTCTTACTATAAACATTATTGGCCTGTATCTAAAGAACATTAGCTGCCAAGATTTCTATACTCTTTTTGTTATAGACCACACACAAGAATGGTGAGCCATGTCTTGTATTCTGTGCCATTAAGGACTCAAACCACCATGATCTCTCATACCTCTGCAAGATAAACAGCTTGACAAACACTCAAACTAAGGATTTAAATCTTACCGGCATATTAACAATATGGAGGGATAGATATACTACCCAATGCTTACACTATCTATGGGATAAATTGCTATGAGTGACACCCTTGTATCTTTCTAGATGAACCACAATAGTAGGTGGACATTCTTAAATTTATTCTTGTCCTGACCTGATTTGCTCTTCTGCATGTGGGAGGAGTGTCATGAAGATGTATAATGGCATGTTATAAATTGTCCCCAGTCTTAGCCAATTTTTAATTTATATGATCCTATGAACTAGATATGTTTATGTGCACTGCTTTCTGTTGAGAAATGTGTAATTGCAGTATATTCTATTTTAGTTTGTTTGTTGTACTTTTAATGGAACATCCTCCTTTTGGTGTGTGGTACTCATCTCCTGTTTCCTTGTGATTCATATACTTTTATTAGTGTTGATATTGTTATGTTCATGCCATTCTTTGGTCCCTTCCATCTACCCAATTGATGCACCTTGGCCCTATATCCTTCAACACAGCTCTTGTCATGTCAGCTGTGCAACAAACAATATTTAGGCTAGTAATCGGTCTATCGTCTGACTACACTTATTGAAACAAAATCTTTATCGCCACCATTTGTTTGTGCATGCTCGCATATGTGCGTGCATGTGTGCATGGGTCTGTGTGCGTGCTCATGCGTGCGTGCTTGTGTGTATGTATGTGTGTGTGTGTGTGTGTGTGTGTGTGTGTGTGTGTGTGTGTGTGTGTGTGTGTGTGTGTGCATGTTTCACTAGGATATTCATTTGCAATAAAATATTCTGTTTGGCTGTTATACTTTGCAGTGGAGTTCATAGTCGCCTTTTAAAGGAAAGAATGTAGTCCTACATCTTTAAATTTATATGGAAAACTTTGCACTGAATAGATCAAAGCAAGCAGCATGTTTAATCAAGAAGACCATGCTTTTGGACTTGGTGCTCGCAGTTTATAGCACCATAGTCAATAAATGAGAGGGAACTCTGCCCACTTTTATTTCCTTCTTATTATAATATCATTAACAGCAAAGCATGCATATCTTACCTGTAGTCATGCTGTGGATCAAGGCAGTTTATATGATCTTTATTAATGACTCTTCATTACCCATGTTTATTCTTACACTGTACTTGGTTATGTATTTTCCTAGTCAAATGTATATAGTGCTTCTTCTTCTTTTTTTTAATGCTTGTCATGTGCTGCGCCTAAAAGTTGTCTTTTCATAAGAGTACCAATTAACAAATAAAAAATATCAATTAATAAGTTATGGCAGGAAAAGACACCGGCATTTGTAGACTTGTTTTGCAGATATTGTTAAAAAAATTAGGAGATTTATTTCTCTGTACTCCTTTAGTGATATTTTGATCTATGTACCAGAACATACTGACTAATGTTATATTATTTGATAAGTACTTTTTCACTTGTAGTTCATAGCTTTACTCAATAGGAAGAAATATGTGTGTTTTTGAAATGTATGCAGATTAATCACTTTGGCATAGATTTTCTAAGAATCATGCCATCTTTTTCATGCATTACTAATTAGATAACAATTTATAGTCATTCTCTACTGAATTAATCCTCAGAAGCATTGTAAACACTTAGAAATGCCAGCATTTTGATATATTTCAGAAAGGTGTTTAAAATTACATTTCTTACACCACCAGATGGCAGCATTCTACAGGACATGGCTTCTTAGAATTTTCCACAATATATGTTGCTTATGTAGAATAAGAAACTTCACTGCTGCCTATATATTAAAAATATCTCCACCTTTGGCCTTCCTATACAAAAAGTATAATCTACTCTATACATAAAAAGGAAAATACATTTCTCATTAGCTTTTAATGGTCATCTGTTTAGTCTGCAGGAGAGAATCTCTACAGTACCACGTGCAGTTGAAATGAGAATTATTAGATTCAGGCCATTATTCTTTCACTATTGATTTGGCAATCAATACACAAAGACACAAAGACACAATACATACACAGAAACACACACAGACACACACGCGCACGCGCGCACACACACACACACACACACACACGTATATATATATATATATATATATATATATATATATATATATATATATATATATATATATATATATATATATATATATATATATATATATATAAATCAAGTTTTAAATGCACACAGTTTCAACAGTTTCAAACCTTACTTGGGCCTGCCAATGAACTGGCTAAAGCCTTCCAAAAGGGCCTGGTTTCAGAGCTTGACAAACATTACCTATAAATTCTAGAAATGCCTATGTAAGTAGTGCATCTTGGCAGGGAGTGGATATTTCATTTCTTAACCATGATAACAGCCTTGTTTATTTGTGACAGCATAGCCTGAATGACCAAATTAGAGAGACACTCTCTGGTTAAAACATTAATTACTCAGAAACATTTCATGTTGTGCTGTTATTGTACAGTAGTATTATTTTAAATAGAAATTATTTGCCTTTTCAAAATAATGTCACTGTATGGTGTGAAATCCTTTGCTACTGCCTGTGCTAATGAAAGTGAATAAAGCTGCCTTAGTGATAAACTGCTCCTTTACATGCCCATGCATATGCCAACACATTTGCATTAAATCAACCTGCTATAGTAGCTGTCATTGAAAGTGCTATTAGGATTTAAACATAGATGTTATTTAATGTATAGAATAGATGAGTCTGGGAACTAAAGGTGCAAATTCTGGGCTAGATTCCAAAAGAGCTACTGTCTGCCCTGATTCACTCAGTGAATGTGACTTACTTTGGTGTAAGGCCTATCTAGAAACAGGTTAACACCCTAGGCCTGATTCCAAAACAGCTGCTCTCAGTGTAAGTAGTCGCTTACACTGAGATCACATCTATTGAAATTGGGCCCTCTATGAAATGCAATCGCTAACTATAACTGTATGCATGAGGTATTATGTTAATACAATATAGCATGCTACTGTGTTTCTCCACTAAACAGTGAGAAAAAAATGCTAGCAACACTTTCTACTGTTTATGTAGCTGCAGTGATTTATCTTTCAGAGCAGCTGTTAAACTTATTGATGTGGAATGCTGAATTTAGCCTGCAAAATGGAGTACTATGCATATCAAAGGGACGTAACATCTTCTTATTGTATAGTACAGACTGCCTGCACTGTTAAGGCATTGTTTTGGCACATCAGCTTATCTTTTCTTCATTCTTTGCATCAGAGCAGAACATTTCAAGAAAATAGATAAAAGATGTAAAAAAAAAAAAAAAAAAAAAAAAAACAAGAAAAATATCTATTTTATATATGCACACACACACACACACACGTGTCTTTATATTACAGATAGAAAGAAATATATGCAATGTATACGATCCTTGTCAAATGCCTTAATGACAATATTATTTTTTCTATTCCTAAGCGCATTTTCTGCTCATTATGTTCTTTGCCATTGTGGCACAGGTCATGGCAGAAAACAGTCACTGGAGTATGTACTAGTTTATTTACCTGGTTAGCAAAATATAAATAAATGCATACATTAATAAATTAAATTAAACAAAAGTGAGAGAAAAATAAAATGTTTAATGGAAATGGTATGAAGAGGTTGGGGTTTGTCTTAATGAGTAAAGTGTTTGTTTACCTCACAGCCAAGATGTACAGGGTTTGATTCTCATCAAGGGATATTGACTAGACTCAAAATGACCCAAAAGGGCAGCTTTCCTAAGAGCCCGAAACAGCAAAAACTATTCCAGTCTGTGTTTCTCACCAAGGGATATTGACTAGACTCAAAATGACCCAAAACGGCAGCTTACCTAAAAGCCTGAAACAGTAAAAACTATTCCAGTGTGTGTCTTTAAGGGTACTGTTTATAAAATCAAGCACCTAATACTGAACTAATGACACAAGTTGCTTTTATTTCGTTTAAGTACTTTCAAATCCAGACCATAACTGACCTGAGCAAAACTATTATGTAGGAGGATTTCCTGTTTCAGTAGTGCTTGAATTCTAAGTCACTCAAAAAAGTTTTATCGACCGAGGTACTTGCAGTGTCAAGGACCTAAGTCACACACATGACTTAAATGCAGAGGTACCTGTGGTTTAGGCATAAGGAATAACTGACCTTGTCTGCCTGATGAAAACAAGACTGCTTACCATGCAGATGGTGCTGAAATTTTGGATAAGCCTCTTTAATGGTCAAGTGTTCTTATTCTTGAAATGCTTTCTAATGTTACACTGGAATGTAAATCTGCCTTGGATGTCCTCTTCTACTGTAATTTAGATTAACTGGCTTTCCGGCACCTCAGTCACTTGAGTAATTCAGAAACCATAGTTCAGAAAGCACTCTATAGTCTATGAACTGACGTTCATTTTTATACATGTCATTATACATTACAGTGTGAAATATTTATTTATTTGTTAACTAGGTAGGCCCATTAGACACATGTAAGCCTTGACAAGGATGACCCTGGGGCACTATCTGGTTAAGTAACTTGCTTTTATTTCCATACTAGGCATATAGAAGCAGAGGTAATTGCACAGTGGACTAAAGGCAGTAGTGCATTAGCAAGTTATAGCCTTAATCCTTTGTATTAACTGGAATTTTCAGCCCAATATGGCTCCTTTACTAGTCATATAATTTTTTTCTGGCTGAATGATTACTACAGACTGTGTTGGAAACTGTTGTTATACCAGTTCAGTTGATCAGGTTTGTTCTCACAGCAAGGCAGACTTGAGTGCTTATTGGTCCTCTCACGCCTGGACATGTGAAATATCATAGTTCATCCATGTTTTCATCTCCAGAATTCTTGCTTGTTTGGCTATTAGCCATAAAACAATGGATCTACTGGTCTTAGATACCGTAATAATCACTGGGGCAATCTTTAGTGGTTCACCCTAAAAGCTACAGTTACTTTAATTATACCTCATCCACTGATTTATAAGCTGTGACATAACATAAAGAATACTAATCTATTGTTTATAAATGAGGTACCAGCTGACTGCAGTAATTTTTCAGATACAGGAAGTGTTCAGTGCATTGTGAAGTCTGTTGCAAATGATGGCTTATAAAAAGGCATCCCAATGCATGTTGCATATAATATTAATTATACAATAGCGGCTCGTTACTATTAAAAACAAACACACTGATTGGGCAGCCCAACGTGTGTATCTGTTGTAAATTAAGCATACATCAATAGAAAAAAATTCCGACTACTGAAGTACCATTGAGTGGCAAGACTTTCTATTGGCATATGCTGAGGGACAGAGCAAAATATAAGAACATTCATGCATGTTCTGTAAACTAAACAAACAGAAACCCACCTGATTTTCCTTGTATTTTATGGTGTTCCTCATAAAAAATATATATTTTTATCACTTAAAAAAAACAGCAATGGAGATTCTGTTTTCTCCTTTGCTTTTCTTGCACTGCACTGACATACTGCACAAGTGTGGGAATATAAGTCAAATGCAGTGTACATCAGTATAGAGAAGACAACACAGAAGACTGCAGTACTTTTATACAAAGATGTTATTTAAGAAAGGTAAGAAGTTTGTTTCTTAAATAATGCAATTGTATAATAGCAATAATCTACTCCTTTTTGTGGGTATTTAAGGATTTACTCGCAGTTGCCTTTGTTTAATCACTTGGACTTCATCATCATGATCAATCCGTACTAACTGTGGATAAATCCTGATATATGCACATACATAGTCATAGATTATTATTTAATTAGGTGATAATGTCATCATTTTTCTTCCTTAAGGCACATTCTCAGTCTTTATAGTCCTGTTTAAGTAATGGGTCATTTAATTCGAAGATAACATGCTGCCATTCATTTTAACTTAATTTAACTATTTTCAACCTAGACTGACTCTGAAATGAAAAAATAATATGCAAACCAATTACTTATTTAAAGCCCATTAATTGCTTTCAAATGTTTTCTATGCTGAATTACTATTTCAGGGTTATGTGGAAATCCTTAGTTGTGTAATTCTCCCTTGTGGGATTCAGTGGGTGAGTGACTGTTGCTGACCTGGGTTATCTGATGGTATTTTTGCTCCCACCTCGTGCATCTCACCTTTTGCATATTTATGTAGTGCCTTTTCTGTTTCTTTTTAATGAATACACTAATGTGCTGAACCAACTACCCTTGCCCCTAACAGGTTATCAGTGTTAAAGTGAAATTCTGCCTTCTCTGTTAAACTACTTTATTCCATTTTGCACATAATACATACTTGTACTAGACTAACTCCAGTCTCTCCTCCAGTTGCAGTAACAGTTTAGCATAATAATAATCATATCTTGACTAATATCACTCTTTTAAATGTGCTGACTGAAATATAGCATACACAGAAAGTTCATAGTGGGAATTTAATAAGGCCTACACTGTCTTATTTTCCATGTAGGCATAGTGGCACACTGCTTACATGAAAGTAAGCAAGTGTGCGATCCAGGAAACAGAACTGAGGGGCGTGCACAATCATGCCTACACGAAGGTGTCTGTGGCATGCAAATTACCTCATAAGCAGGAGAACTGCATGCAAATGAGGGTAGTAGAGCAATCCAGCAAGCAGAAAATCAGTCCTGCAGACCCCGTATTGGTGTCCAAAATGTACACAGAAAAATTCTGTGCACAGGATGTTAAACAGAGAACAGGGGATGTAAAAGTGCAGTAAGAAGGACAAAAATAGCATAGCAGACACAGATATGTGCAAAACTATTCACTCTGTGTCCAAAACCTAATGGAAAATAATTTAAAATAAATATTTTTTTAATAATCAGATCATGTTTGTGCGGTGCACTGCAGTGCTCAAACATGCTGTTAAGAAAAAAAAAATAAAAAGTGTAAAAACAAAAATTAATACTATGTTCCAGCAATGCATTATAGGACCCTATGTGGAGCATGTACAATGATAGACTGCTGTAGTTACTAATGAGGTAGGGCCTGGAAATGTGTAGCTCTCAGGTTGTGTGTACAGGTCTCTATGCAAATGAGCTGGGTTACTGAATAGCAAAGATGGGTATCCGTGTCCACATATCCCACCCGTTTAGGCAGAGAACTGTGTTGGTGTCCACAGATGAGGTAACCAACATCAAAAGGGGGTGTGTCCACATCCTTTTAAGCTCATTGGAGCACAGCGACACTCATTTACATGGTGTGCCACTGTGCTCACAAGGGGGTGTGTACACTGGCTGCTAAGCTTTGTTTACATTCAGGGTGTAAGTTTGAGTTTGAGCGTGTTTGCATGACATACCACTATGCTGAGTGTGACCTTCCATAGGGGCATGTGCAATGACTGCTGAGCATTGTTTACCTTCGTGGCATGTGTTTGCAAGGCAGGCCACAATGCTGAGCAAGGAAGGCTGTTAAAAAAAAATTGGCTGAGAAAGGCAATGATATCTTAATTACTGATGACCCCTGTTTCACTTAAACTAGGGCCATTAACAGTCCTTAATGATGTACTTGGCAGGTGGAATGCATCATAGGTAGCCAATCACAAAGGCTGAACTTACAGCAGAGCATTACCAAGGTTGCATAAACCCTAATATTTGATTTCATCCCCATACTCTGCAACACTGGAGTACAGGCGTATGACTTTTAACTGAAGAAATGCTAGGGACTGCTGTGGGTCTGCTACATATTTATGTGCTAGATGCTGAGGTCAGTGCTGCTGCTGACCAAAGGCCTAGACTGAGAAGGAGAAGAGTGTTCAGGCCCAGGGTAACCTTCCAGGGGCTACATGAGCTGGAGATTGTAGAGCAATACAGGGTGGACAAAGACATACTACAAGAACTCACTGAGCTCTGCCAATCTCAACTCAGACCCAGAGCCAAAAGAGGGGAACCCATCCCAGTGGAAACTAAGGTATGTGTAGCTCTTAGGATACTAGCTGCAGGTACATTCCGAAGACCAACTAGGGACATGATGGGGGTCTAACAGGCATCAGCATTCAGGGTACTCCACCACTTCCTGGATGTCATGCTACCATATGTCAGTCAGCACATTTATCCTCACCCGTGAGGTGAGGCTAGCAGTACGCAACACTTCTACTGTATAGCACACTACCCTGAGGTACTGGGTGCCATAGATTGCAGTCATGTACACATCAAGGCATCACCTGGTGAAGAAGGTAGAATCTCCATAAAATGCAAGGGGTACCACTCCATCAACTGCCAGGTCATGTGCAATGCCCAGAGCATTATCATGAATGTGTGTGCTGGCAGCCCTTATCGTGACTCCCATATCTGGCACTCATCACAGCTGTGTCAGATGTTTGTTAGGGAGGACATCTCACATGGCCATTTATTGGGGGATGCCAGCTACACACTGGAACCGTGGACAATGACACACATGAAAAATGCACGCACACACACACCCACTGAAGAATGTTATAATGAGGAACATGCACAAACTAGGAACATCGCAGAGCATGTGTTTGGGCTGCTGATGTCATGGTTCCAGTGCCTTGATATATCTGGTGGAGCCCTGCAGTAATTTACTGCCACATGTGCACACATGTTCACAGTATGTGCCATGCTACATAATCTGATCCTGCATAAACAGCTGCAGCAAGATCAGCAAAGGGAAGGATTACACAGCCCCCCCCCCCCCCCACCAGTGCCTAGGTCACTACAGCCACACCCAGAGGGGGAATCCAAGGAGCAAAACCCTGATGTTATCCCTATAGGCAGACGTAGACATGCCCAGTATGCCCTGGCCTTTGCCAAGAGACAACACAGAGCACATGCGCTGGCAACCTAGGGCCCTAGGGACAGACATCTTACTCTGACTCACATACGTATTAGTAAAAATTATGCCAGCCAGCCCACACAACTTGTACCACACCATGTATTGGCTGTGGACTGCATGCATCAGACAGAGTCAGCCCTGAACTATAGGTCTGTCAACTGCTGCATTCACAAGGTAAGTCACACAGCTACTCACCACTTGTAAGCGGTACTAGAATATGGTAGCATATGTATGGACCTGCTGCATGCAAACAAGGGAATATAGTAGGCTACTGTGCTACTTGCAGAGATCTTACAGACACTTGGGACAACAGGTACTCTGTCCAATAGTATGTGCCCCATAATATTCACTAGGCCACATGTTTGGAAACCCCACTGCATTATTCAAGGGAGATGCCAAACAGTGGGGTCACAGAACAGTCACACAACTGTGTATGCCAGCGGAGAATGGGCTGGTCGTTCCCCACCCCCAACTCATCACTGTACCCATATAACAGCTGTAGCAGTATATTTGCAATGATATATCAGCAGACCTCCCAATTCCAGGGCTGTGACACAGAGGAAGAACCTGGTCACATGTTCTATGTCTCACGTAACGCAGGGGTAACAATGTATATGTCTGTATGCTGTTGCTTGTGTGATGAATGATGCATCTCTGTCTAGCAGCCTGTGTGGCTCAGTATTCTAGGGACATTAGCATGGGCGATGATGTTGACGGTTTGAATCTGGCAATAGTCATATCTTTTGCAATTGAGGTAGTTGTTAGGTGGAATTTCCACGGACTATCATAACCCCTCAATCTGTTACCACAAGAAAACTGGACAAAGCCAGAGTGAATGGGAGGACAAAAGGGGGCAAAAGGCCAAACCTACAGACAGACATTATACATGTTCTGAGTAACCTAGAAGGTGGTTAGTATAACAGCAAGTTGGAACAGGTCAGATTATCTGCATGATATAAAGGCCATCACTTAAATGTCTCAGTAGTTACAACAGTTCAGTGACTGCATTTTACAGCATGACACTGGAAAACCCGAATGTATGAGGAACAGAGCAGACATATGGGGCAAAATGCTAGACATTCTGCAAAAACATGTACAAGGGAGAGTTATGAAGACTGTCACCCTCTGTGTGGTGTTACATCATGTACTCCAGTCACATCATACCTCTCAACCTCTTAGAGCAAGAAAGCTGGCCAAAGCCATGAATAAAAGTGGGACAAAGGCCCACAAATAGGGACAAGTTGTAAATATTGCTCTTCTAAATGTAGAATGTTGATAAAATAACAGGTCTTACATTAGCATGAATCTCCTGATGTGTATGGAGTCTGAAACTCAAATGTCTGTCATTATTTATTGACTTCAGCCTTCATTGATTTTCCACTAATGTGCCAGAAAACCACAAATATAAGGCAAAATTCTGGACAGTCTATGAAGCTCTGTACAATTGTGAGGTATGAGTCACATTATTAAGGTCAGCAAACAGCCGGTTAATACCTTGGACAATATCAGGGAAGTGCAGTGCTGTGGTAACAGGTGCAGCAGCCAATGGCCTGCAGCACACAGAATCCCAGACCAGAGTACAGGTAGCTCTGGCCTTGAGTTCATAGGTTCATAAGTTCATAGGTTCATAGGTTTATACTAGGCTATCTGCCCTAAGGCATTTATAAGCCTAGCCCAGAGTTTTTGTGGCCTACGCCACCCCTTATGTTAAAAAATACTGTGCCCATTAGTTTGTTGTGCCTCTGTCCAGCAGTGACACAGAGATGATTCCCGGGGTAAACCTACGATCTCCCATCCACCGGTCAAGATTTCTCTTGAACAGAGCCAGCGAGGTGCTCTGCCTCACATGGACCAGGATTTTATTCCACAACATAGGGAGTCTCTGGGTGACAAATCTATCCCTCCAGCATGTCCTATTTATATCCGTGCTAAGGTTTAAGTCGCTTGCTCTAGTGGATCTGGTAGATTTGGAGTTTTTGAGGTGGAGCATGTCCATTAATTCTGGGTTGGACATGGCCTTGTATGTCAGGCACAGGTCACCTCTGAGCAGATGGTATGCGACTGAATAGAGCTGGAGTTTCTTCAGTCTGGCAGCATATGACAGATTTTGGAGTCCCTTTATCCTTTTGGTGAGGAACTTTTGGGGTCTCTCCAATTGCTGCAGGTGTCGGGTGAGATACATCCCGAATGGGGCATTGTACTCGATCATTGGTCTGATAAGTGAAGAGTACAGGGGAACAATGACCTCACTTGATCTGGATGTGAATCCCTTCATGATCAGGTGGGCAATGTAGAAGTTTTTTCTAACCACTTTAGCAATGTGAGTGTCAAAAGAAATGCCACTGTCAACCTGGGTCCCCAGGTCCCTGATAACCTCTTCTGTGCTTAGTGGATTGCCACCTATATGGTAGCTTGGGGTTACCTTGTTTTTCCTGAAGGGTATGACTATACATTTTTTGGCATTTAACTTCAGGCCATGGCTCTGGCACCAGCTATCCATTTCCGTGAGACCCCTCTGAAGGATATCTGTGTCCGATGTACTTTCCACTATGGCTCCCAGTTTGCAGTCATCTGCAAACTTTGTCAGCCATAGTCCTCCTATGTTAGCCTGTACTTCTGAGAAGTAGATGCCGAACAACAGGGGGCCAAGGACTGAGGCCTGTGGGACACCACTTGTGACCGGCTTGGAGTCTGACATGGTGCCAGCTACTCTAACCTTGTGGGTTCTGTCCTTTAGCCAGTTTGCAACCCATCTTGTGACATATGGGTTTACATTTAAGCTGGCAAGTTTCTCTATAATACCCGAGTGGGGTATTGTGTCGAAAGCTTTTGCAAGGTCAGGGTAGGTTGTATGGACTGCCTTTCCCTCATCAATGGCCTTGGTGACTGTTTCGAAGAAGTCGACCAAGTTCAAAAGGCATGATCTGCCCTTGACAAAGCCAGACTGGGTTGGGTCCAATGTCTGCAAGTCCCCTATGTCTTTGTTTATGAGTTCCATTATGATCCTCTCCATAGCTTTGCAGACCAGGCTTGTTAAGCTTATGGGGCAGTAATTACCAGGGTCCGTAGAGGCACCGCCTTTGTGGAGTGGGACCACAGTTGCCGTACGCCACTCCTTGGGCACATATCCTGTGGTAAGGCTAAGATTAAACAGCTGCCGTATGTGCGGGTTTAGTTCCTCATTGAGTTTGTGTAGCACACAGCCGGGTACACCATCCGGTCCCATTGATGCTGTGTTTTTAGCTTTAGAGAGAGCAGCTTTCACCTGCGCATTGGAGATGTCTGGGAGGCTGCACTCCGCTGGGATAGTTATCTCTCCTTTTGGGGAGGGGGGGTGAAGTTTGCACTGAACCTGTCTGCCAGTATGTTGGCAATGTCTGTGGGTTCAGTGATTTTTGTATCATTTTGGACTAATTCTGAGCATATCTGGGAGTTTCCACCCAGGTTTCTAACATAGCTGAAGAAGGCCTTATGATTGCCTTTTGAATCTATGGCAATTTTTCTCTCAAAGTTGGCCTTGGATGATTTTATGAGTGCTCGTATTTTTTTACTAATAATGATCAAAGGTGTCTTCTCTTTTATGGATTTTGCTCTATCATGTAACAGCTTTCTCCTCTTATTGTAAAGTTTGTTTATGGCTGGGGTCCACCAGACTGGACGTTTGCCCTTGGTGGAAAGAGTCTTTGTTTTATTAGGGATTGCCTGATCCATGCAGTCCTGGAGGTGTTCATAGAAGGCATTTGTAAGGGCTTCCGCAGCTTGGGTTGTGGTTTCCACTGGCTACGGGGCCAGTCTTGAGTAGTGTGAAGTTTGCTTTAGAGAAGTTCTTCACTGTGGTCTTTTTTGTTTGGGGTGGGGGTGGGATGTGGATATCCAGTGAGATTAGTTTATGATCTGATCTCACCAATGAGGGATATACTTCTGGTGTGGAGCATTTTGTCCCCATGTTTGTGATGATGAGATCTAGTATATTTTCTCCTCTTGTGGGAATGGTGACTAGTTGTTCCATGGCATTTGAATTTATGAACTCCAGGAACCTTTGGGCTAGAAAGTTTGGGCTTGAGTAATGTTCCCAGTCTATATTCGGGTAGTTGAAGTCACCCAATATAATGGTGTTTGGAGATAGATTTATACCCTCCAGTGTCTTCAGGAAGGCTGTGTGGGGTTCCTGAGTTTTGAGAGGGTGGCCTGTAGCATGCTACAAATTGTTGAGCAGTTTTGCCTATGGTTAATTGCACCTGGATAGTTTCCGAAGCTTCGTGCATTGCCACCAACCTGGAGGTGTGGGTATCCTTGATGAATATGGATACACCCCCTCCTTTTGTGGTGTGGTCCGGGTTTTGGGGCCGGAACGCATGATATGAGGTAAAACCTGATAGTGCCGGGGTGCTCTCAGGAGCCTTGAACCAGGTTTCAGTCACAGCACAGACATCGATGTTCTCCATACTGAGAAGGGCCTCGAGTGCATGCATTTTGAGATTTAGACTTCTGGCATTGAGCAGCATTACCCTTAGTTTCTTCCCATTTTTGTTTTTTAGGGTGGTAGGTTTAGAATTTGAGCCTTGCCTAAAAACGGCACTATGGGGTGGCAAGAGCCTTAGCCAATATCCGGAATCCCAGGGGTGACAGGTGCAAGCCGTCCCTTGCGAAGCAGCGTGGCTTGTCAAGCATGTCATCCCAGGCAGACAGACACTGGATCCCCTTTGAATGACACCAGAAATTAAGCCAATTGTTAACGCTGATCATCTTGTCTCTATGTTGTGGCATCATTCTTGGTGAAGGAAGGATGCTGCTCAGGGTCAGGGTCATACCTGCCTGGGCTACATAATCAGAGAGCTCCTCTATGTCTCTTTTCATGTAGTCCAGGGAGGTACGTCTCAGGTCGTTCACACCAGCATGGACAATGACTGTGTCATATTTGTACTTGCTGTGGACTGACCCGAGTGCTTGTGTTATGTGGCGGATTCTAGCGCCTGACAGGCAGCTTACTGTGACCCTCTCCTTCTTGAGCCTGGTGAGTGGGACGTCAGTGTGTCTGACTATGGAGTCACCTATGACAAGTATGTTTGGTGTTGTATTTGGCCTTAAGGGCTGTGACTGCTTTGCACACTGATTTTGTGGTTTATGTGTTGCCTGTGGTGTGTCATGAGGTGGCGGTTGCTTGGGTGTCTGCTTTGGAGGCCTCTGCTGTTTAGGTAAATTTTTGCTCAGAGCCTCCAAGTATGTCTTTGTGTGTTTATGTGTTTGATTCATTGTTGTGATAGCTTTATGTGAGACTGGTTTTGTGGTGTGTGTAGTTGCCTTCTCCTCCTGTCTGGTCTTGCCAGTCCTGAGTTGAGAGAGCTCAGCCTCCAGTTTGGCTAAATAGCTGCATCTCTCGCAAGTATTTGTGTTATGTGGGAGGAGGAGAGGGTTGTCTGTGTACATGAGGTAATTGTAACATTGCCTCAATATTCCCAGATTCACCAACTGTACAGGAGAGGACGCCAGCATCTGGCCCTTCGACATGCTAGAGAAATTAAGAAGTTTGGGGTGTAACTGAATGAGAGAGGACTTAGTAAGGAAGTGGGTACTCCTGGGGGGGGGGGTTCGCTAGTGAGGGACTTTGTATAATACAGAAGTGCTAAGCCTGAAAAGAAGATGGCTTTTTTTTTTTTTTTTTGGAGAAAAAAAAAAAAAAAAAAGCTTTTTAGGAACAAGTGCTGCGCTTTTTAGTTAAGGGATATACTGTTTAGATTACTAGTAGAGCAGTTCTAAGGGAAAAAATGAAGAACAGACTTTATGGAGCCAGAAAAAGTTTAACCTTGTTAGACCAGCGCTGCCCGATGCTGCTCTAGTGGCAACTCCGCGCTAAATCGCTCTAAAGCACGCTAAAGCGTGCTTGATAGCAGGGGCTGGAAAGAGCCAGGAATTGACCCAATACGGCCAATAAAACTACAGTTTCAAGTCAGTAACCACTCCCACGGGGGGCAGGGGAGCTGCTCAATGTTTTTCACTGCCACTGATCAACAGAGAGACTTTCCTTTAGCCCAAGCAAAAATGGCCTCACATAAACTTACAAACAGTTCAGGAACAGGCAAGCCTGTAACTGAACTTTTTTAAATCTCAGAAAAGTGGGAAAAAAGCAAGATACCTAGTAAGTAGTGACAGTCATACTGGGCATGGTCCTACACTTAACTAATCTGAACCCAAATCTGTTGCCTCTATCGCCCAAAGAATTGCTATGTGGAAATATGTCTTTACATACATACAGCTATGCTTGCATAGCTGTTTCTCCCTATCCCCCTCATGTTTGATTAGTGTATCTATCAGTATGTGGCATATATATATATATATATATATGGGTCACCTTCATTTGCCTGAAAGTTCATTTGCCTGACACTCATTTGCCTGACAAGAAGTACTTGCAGGCAAATAAAAGGGATATATCCATTTCCCCACTGTAGTGCAACCCTGGAGTTAGTATATATAGTTACCCCCTTAACTATATATAGGTTCATAGGTTCATAGGTTCATACTAGGCTATCTGTCCTAGGGCATTTATAAGCCTAGCCAGTATGTGTTTGGCTTTCGCCACCCATTTTAAATTTATTTTGCTATGCCCTTTTTCGAGGTTAGTATACTGTGCCTCCGTCTAACAGTGACACAGAAGTGATACCTGGGGTAAACCTACGATCTCTCATCCACTCATCAATATTCCTCTTGAAGAGAGTCAATGAGGGACTCTGCCTAACCTGGACTGGGATTTTATTCCAGAGTGAAGGGAGCCTCTGGGTTATGAATCTGTCCCTCCAGCATGTCCTATTTATTTCAGTGCTGAGGTTCAAGTCTCTCGAGCACGTAGCTCGATGGGATTTGGATTTTCTGAGGTGCAGCATGTCCATTAATTCTGGGTTGGACATGGCTTTATACGATCGCCTCTGAACATGCGGTATGCCACTGAGTAGAGCTGGAGTTTCTTTAACCGGGCAGCATATGGCATCTGTTTGAGCCCTTTGATCCTCTTGGTGAGGTACTTTTGGGGTCTTTCCAGTTGCTGCAGGTGTCTGGTAAGGTACATCCCAAAAGGGGCATTGTACTCAATTATGGGCCTGATGAGGGATGAGTAAAGAGGCACGATGACCTCCCCTGATCTAGATGTGAATCCCTTCATGATTAGGTGGGCTACATAAAATGTTTTTCTAACCACTTTGGCCACGTGGTTGTCAAATGAGAGATTGCTATCAACTTGGGTCCCCAGGTCCCTAATTACTTCTTCTGTACTTAATGGATTACCACCTATGTGGTAATTTGTGGGCACTTTGTTTTTGCCAAAGGGGATGACTACACACTTTTTGGCATTTAGCTTGAGGCCATGGCTCTGGCACCAGTTGTCTGCTTCTATGAGGCCCTTTTGGAGGATGCTTGTGTCGGCTGGAGAGTCGATTATGGCCCCCAGTTTGCAGTCATCTGCAAACTTGGTCAGCCACAGTCCTTCTGTGTTGGCCTGTACCTCCGAGAAATATATACCGAACAAGAGAGATCCCAGGACTGAGCCTTGTGGGACACCACTTGTAACTGGTTTGGAGTCTGACATGGCTCCAGCAATTCTAACCATGTGGGTTCTGTCCTTGAGCCAGTTTGCAATCCATCTAGTGACATAGGGGTTTATATTTAAGCTGGTGAGCTTATCTATAATGCCCGAGTGGGGTATTGTATTGAAGGCTTTTGCAAGGTCCAGGTAGGCTGTGTGGACCACCTTCCCCTCATCAATGGCCTTGGTGACTGTTTCAAAGAAATCAACCAGGTTTAAGAGGCAGGATCTGCCCTTAACAAAGCTGAACTGGGTAGGATCCAGTGTCTGTAGGTCCCCAATATCTTTATTTATGAGGTCCATGATGATCCTTTCCATAGCTTTGCAGACCAAGCTAGTCAGGCTTATGGGGCGATAGTTTCCAGGATCCGTTGAGGCACCACCTTTATGGAGAGGGACCACTGTTGCTGTACGCCACTCTTTGGGCACATATCCTGTAGTAAGGCTGAGATTGAACAGTAGTTTTATGTTTGGGTTTAGCTCTTCTTGGAGTTCATGTAGGATGCAGCCTGGGACACCGTTTGGTCCCATTGATGCTGTGTTTTTTGCTTTGGAGAGTGCTGCTCTTACCTGAGCATCTGAGATGTCAGGGGGGGGGGGGCAGCACTCTGCTGGGATAGATATTTGCCCTTTTGGTGGGGAGGGGGGGAGAAGTTTGCACTGAACCTGTCAGCTAGGATGTTGGCAATGTCTGTGGGTTCAGTGTATTTTTTGTCATTTTAGACTAGTTCTGAGCATATCTGGGAATTACCACCCAGGTTCCTAACATAACTAAAGTAAGCCTTGTGATTATCCTTAGTGTCCTGTGCAATTTTTCTCTCGAAGCTGGCCTTAGACAATTTTATGAGTGCCCATAGTTTTTTGCTAACACTGATCAGTGATGCCTTCCCTTTTTGGGATTTTGCTCTATCATTTAGTAGCTTCCTCCTTCTATTGTATAGTTTGTTTATGGCTGGGGTCTACCAGACAGGACGTCTGCCTTTGGAGGATTGGGTCTTGGTTTTATTTGGGATCGCATGATCCATGCATTCCTGAAGGTGTTCACAGAATGCGTTTATAAAGGATTCTGTGGTCTGGGCCATATTTTCCACAGGCCCGGGGGCTTTGAAGGATTCCACCTCAGTTTTGAGGAGCGTGAAATTTGCTTTAGAGAAGTTTTTCACTGTGGTTTTCTGGGCAGGGGGTGGGGTCAGGATGTGAATATCCAGTGAGATTAGTTTATGGTCTGATCTTACCAGTGAGGGATACACTTCTGGTCTGGAGCATAGAGTCTCCATGTTGGTGATGATCAGGTCCAGTATGCTTTCCCCTCTTGTGGAAGTGGTAACAAGTTGTTCCATAGCATTTGAGTTTATAAATTCTAGGAACCTTTGGGCTAGGGTGTTGGAGCTAGAGTAATGCTCCCAGTCTATGTTTGGGTAGTTGAAGTCGCCCAATATAATGGTGTTTGGAGAGACCTTCATATTTTCCAGTGTTCTCAGAAAGGCTGAGTAGGGTTCCTGGGTTTGGGAGGGTGGTCTGTAGCAGGCTATAAACTGGAAGGCAGTTTTACCCACTGTTAGTTGCACATGGATAGTCTCTGATGCTTCGTGATTTGCCACCAACCTGGAAGTGTGGGTATCTTTGATGAATATCGATACTCTCCCTCCTTTTGTGGTTCGGTCCAAGTTTTGGGGCCAAAAAGCATGGTATGAGGTATAACCTGGAAGTGCTGGGGTGCTCTCGGGAGCCCTGAACCAGGTTTCTGTTACTGCACAGATATCAATGTTCTCCATGCTAAGGAGAGTTTCGAGTGTGTGCATCTTGAGGTTTAGACTTCTGGCGTTGAGTAGCATTACTCTTAGTTTCTTATCCCTTGTGATACCTATGGAGGTGGGTTTGTCTTTTGAGCCTTGCCTAAAAAAGGCACTATGGGGGTAGCAAGAGCCTTTGCCAATATCCAAAAGCCCAGGGGTGACAGGTGCAAGCTGTCCCTAGCGAAGCATCGTGGCTTGTCGAGCATATCATCCCAAGCTGACAGGCATTGGATCCGCTTTGAATGACACCAGTAGTTAAGCCAGTTGTTGAAATTGATCATCTTTTCTTCATATTGTGGCATCATTCTTGGTGAGGGTAAGATGCTACTCAAGGTCAGGGTCATACCAGCCTGGGCAACATGCTCAGAGAGCTCCTTTATGTCTCTTTTCATGTAGTCCAGGGAGGTACATCTCAGGTCATTCACACCAGCATGGACAATGACTGAGTCATATTTGTACTTGCCTTGGAGTGACCTGAGTGCTTGTGTTATGTGGCGGATCCTAGCGCCCGACAGGCTGCTCACCGTGACCCTCTCCTTGTTCAGCCTGGTGAGCGGGACGTCAGTGTGCCTAAAGATAGAGTCACCTATTACAAGTGTATCAGGTGTGTTGTTTAGTCTTAAGGGCTGTGACTGTTCGGCACACTGGCTTTGTGAGATATGTGTTGCACATGTTTTGTTTTGGGGTAGCGGTTGCTTGGTTGTCTGCTTTGGAGGTCTCTGCTGCTTAGGCAGATCTTTATTTAGAGCCTCCAAGTATGTTTTTGTGTGATTATGTGTTTGGTTTGCTGTCGTGGTAGGTCTATGTGAGACTGAAATTGTAGTGAGTGTGGTTTCCTTCTCCTCCTGACTGGTTATGCAAGTACTGAGTTGAGAGAGTTTAGCCTCCAGTTTGGCTATATGGTTGCATCTCTCACATGTGTTGGAATTTGTTGGGAGGAGGAGAGGGTTGTCTGTGTACATGAGGCAGTTGTAACATTGCCTCAAGATTCCCAGATTCACCAGCAGGACCGGAGAGGAGATTGACAACTGACCTTTGGACATGCTAGAATAATATTGGGAATTATACAAAATCCAGGGCTGCACGGATATATCCCTTTTATTTGCCTGCAAGTACTACTTGTCAGGCAAATGAATGTCAAGCAAATGAGTGTCAGTCAAATGAACTTTTGAGCAAATGAAGGTGCCTCACACACATATATATATATATATATATATATATATATATATATATATATATATGTTTATAGGTCCCTATTAAATAAATAAAAACTCTAAATGTCGAACAGCCAAATATCCAAAAAGGCCATTCCTCAAAACGAATATTGTGGGGGTCTGTGCCCCCCTCACCCCTGCTAATTATATATACCAACTCCAAGATTGCGCTACAGTGAGGAAAGGGCAAATTTTCCAGTCTTCACTGTACTGCAGTCTTACAATAGCAATATCAAGGAATGGCCTTTTTGGATGTTTGGCCATTTCACATTTGTAGTTTTCATTTATTTGATAGGGACCCTACGTATATAGCTATATAAAGTACAGTGATACATAGACTCTCCACATATATCTACATAACACATTTACAAAATGTACAAACACAACAACAGTTAAGGAGACATCTCTGTTATACACATTTAGATAGATATGTGTGGGGATTTACAAATGTCCCCACATACCACAGAATGCTGGGGTTATTTGCACTTACCCATCACAACAGTTGTCCGATGGAACCAGGCCAAGGCTGCAACAGTACATAATCCACTCACCCACAAACCCCTGTACCTGTGGACTGTCACCCTGTAGACAGACACAGGTATGCAGGTGGTGTAATGTACAATGGGTGCAATGCATGCCTTTTACAGGCCATATTGTCCCTGGCCACACGTCCACCTATCAAACCGCAAACAGCCACAAATGGCCAGACTGGTAAGTGTCCACAGATAGCAGGGATATTACCAGGTATCCCACCATTCGGACACTAGATACAATAACATTACCAAGCAGTATCACTCTGTAGGCCACACATGCTGTCTAACACAAGACCACTTTGTGTACTCCACAAGTACTGTGTGTGTGTGTATGTGTGTGTGTGCATGTGTGTGTGTGTGCGTGTGTGAGTGTTTGTGTGTGTGTGTGTGTGTGTGTGTGTGTGTGTGTGTGTGTGTGTGTGTGTGTGTGTGTGTGTGGGTAAATATATCCCCTTATAGCACTATGGACATGACCAAATGGGCTATCTCCGTGCAATGGTATGCATTTTATGACCCTGTGACTGGCTGCTGGTTTCCTAAATTGCCCTCCTCTACAAGGCCTGCTGATATCATCCATCTTAAGAGCACTGGCTGACAATCTAATATCAGATAAACCATAGTACATGCGATAAGTACTGCAAGCTGTAGTGTGTAACAGTAGATAGGTGGGGATTCTAATCTCACATCATCCAACTTGTGTGTACGTATGTAAATATATCCCCTTGTGGCACTACAGACATGTCCATCTGGCCTATTTCTGTGCAATAGTTATGCATTTTAAGGCCCTGTGACTAGCTGCTGGCCTCTACATTGGCCTCCTTTACAAGGCCTGCTGATGACATCCACCTTAAGGTTGTTGGCTAACAGTCTAATGCCTGGCAATCATGGATGTCAGACTGTGTTGCATAATAACCCTAAGCATCCGTCTGTTGTGTTCAGAATGTGCATGTGTCTCCATGATCGACCGAAACATGTGGCGAGTGACCCATGATGTGACACTTGCAACAGGTGGAGGGACAGCAGTCCCCCTATGAGGAACCCTGTCAATCTGTCTGTGTGGGACCTCACCAGCTCTCTGGCTATGGCCAGTGTCTACAGTCACTGAAGCCATAGTTGCCACACTTCCCTGTTCAATGTCGCCACCCTCTGACTGTTCACTATCTGTCGCCTTTGGGGACTGGATATGTGTGGGCATACTGACTGTGTGTGGTGACAATGGGGGCAGAATAGGGATATCAACCTCTGGGACAGATTCAGCCACCAACAACCTCACCTGTGCCTCACTATGGCCACCATCACTATCAGCATCTAATGAGACATTGAAATCAGGTTGTGAGGGGGACACACTCCAACCCCACCCAGTCATCTGTGAGAAGCAAAACAACAGCAGTACATTACTACCTGCACTATTATGTATGGTAATCCACACAGACTCATACAGATGAGGATCCACAACTACATTACAAGTCCCACATCTTCACATCTCTGCTCCCATGTATAACAGACAAACTCACAACAACATACACAACATACACAGGCAAGTCAGGCCCATTGTAATATGCACATCAGCCACATCCAGGGAACGTTGCCAGTACAATACACCTGTAAGGTATGCAATATGACAGTGCATGTTATAGAAGTAAACATAATACCCAGTACAGTTATATTGAAAATGATATGCCAGTAGTAGTAGTATCACTACCTCAGGTACGTACCATGAGTTTGGGCCTTTGAACCCTCATTAATTATGGGTTTGTCCTGAGTTCTTGCTGTAGAAGGTTGACAGGTATGTTAGGCATAGCTCTCAACCAAACAGGGAGAAATGTCAATAGACACAGGGACTTAGCCAGAGTTCATAAGGGGCATTCAGGGTCTGTTTTACAATGTTAAAACTAATTATGTGAGACATGGACAGAATGAGAGGAGGTGAATTACAGTACATCGTTTGACGTTACAGTTGTGTACACCCTCCCTTATTGTCACTGCATACTATGTGTAATCGTATACCTTTCCTACAACAGCTGACCATTGTAGGTGGGATTGACGAGCTGAGATGTGATTGAAATCAGGGACAGTTGAGAGGCATGCATGTAGGTGTAGGACAGCAGAGTATCAATGACATGTCATCCCCATAGATCTAAGATGGGCTTTCTACTAAAATCCCTATTCCTCACACCTTCATCCTCCCATCTGCATCCTGTTATATGTAGAAATCTATTATATACCTGGTGGAGTGCAGTACTCCTTTGTTGAACGTTGCTTCAAGTAATCTTTTGATAATACACTCTGTATGTGTTAACTCTCATACAAACCTGTTCCCCATAAGCAGCTCCATGCCTTTGTAAGGTACTGCTCAATACAAGGTAATTGCCCCTGCACCACTCTTTGGCTGAGAATTGCAAATTGCAGCTGAAACAGTTGCATTCCACTATCATTAGCCAATGACATGCCACCACAGTGCCATATATAAGGCCTTCATGTAGGCCTTGGCCCTTCTCTTAATTTTTGGGATAGACATTACTGAGGTGTGGAGACTACAGAATTGCATAGGGTAGGTATAAACAATGTCCACTGTAGAGATTTATGAAGTATGTCCACAGTTTTGCCTTCATATGTGTGGTCAGTGTCCCATACCATTGTGGTCATCTGGCAGTGTACTTTCATTCATTTTGACTGAGGTCAGTAAGGGATGACACACGTGTGTGTGTCACACTACATACCCATCAGGCTATGCATGCTACTGCAATAGCTGTTTTTCTATCAACTTGCTCTCTTTGTAGAGGCAAACTGTTACAAATGTCCCTATCTGTGGGCCTTTTTCCCACCCCCAATTAGTATGACTGTGTCCATATCCCTTGTTCTTGGGGTTTGGGAGGTATGGTAGGTCTTTAGCAGCTACTTTTACATACAGTTATGTATTCTGCAGCCTACAACACATAGGGGGGAGTGTGAACATTTTGGTGGACAGCAAGCTGTACATGTAACTGTGTCAGCTGTGTCAGATGGGCCTGTCATTACTGCAGAGACAGGACAAGGTTATTCTATACAGTGAAGTCGGGGCATGTGCATAAGGTACATCTGTTATGTAACAGTGCGACTAACAGAGTAGTAGCCAACATATAGTTAAGCTATATGGATATTTGCATTGTGTTTCCAGCCTGCAGGCATTTGTCTTGCAAAACTGGGTAGCAGTTAATTAAGTTGCAAACCTTTGGGAAATAAGATTGCATCACTCAGTCATTACTTGCTGTTTTCATAATAATGTAATTGAAGTGCAACACAACACTGAATTCAAACACAGGACTGTGTGTGGCAAAATGTACTGCATGCAAGGCATTTAACAGACTGAACTGCTGATATGTTTCAAAAGCATGTGTATTTGCAGGCTATATGTGCACATATACAGACTGTGAATAACATTTCCACATTCATGAGTATGTGCACGGCTTTATATAGTTGAATTTCTGCACCAGGGTCCCAGTTGTACATATACTTTCCCATTGCTGCCTTAGCAGGTGTCTTTCCCAAAGTTTCTTATCAGTGGGCATATATACCTGCTATGACAGGCCTCACTTACATCCATTAGTATGTCTTCATTATTATGTATTATTGTACCAGAGTCCAGGGTACACTTCCAGTTTTCACACTAGTTTCTTATTTCAGTTACATGCATAATGTCTGTAAGTAGCAAGTAGTATGTTTTGATGGAAACACCCCTGTAACCTAAAGCCTGTGTAGTGCGGTGGATTAATGCAGTGTGCTATCATTAAGGGTGGCCCAGGTTTGACACTTGACAGAGGTGTTTATTTTCTACATGTGAGTAACACTGTAATAGACACATGTAGACATTAAAACACTTTAAAGCTCATTTAAGCTCACTGCACCACTCTGCACAAATCTGCAATAAAAAATAAAGAAAAGAAAAAGGGGGTGAGAGGTAAATGGTGAAATGGGGGCAAGCAGGGGAGAAACAATGTGAAAGGGAAGTAGGGTTCTGCAGGATGGGTGTAGGAAAGAAACATAGCCTTCCATTTCTTGTATAGCAACAGCTGTGCATTTTGACAGTTTTGTAGATGAATTTGGATTTTCAAACCAAAGAGAGAGACAAGGGTGAGGACAACATAAATGTGTTGTCAAGCCAATTGGACCAATTTAGTTGTGTCCGTTGGACATGGGTGTGAAATGGAGAGCTATGTATGGGGCAATATTTTTTTTGTGGGACAGGTCTCCATTTTTTTTAAGGAGAGAGAGTGCAATGTTGGGAAAGGGACATAGATACATGTGGGGAGGTAAGTTGGGTAGGAGAGGATACAATATCAGGGAAACAAAACAGACAAGACAGCAGACAGGGGCAGTGTGTGACACATGTGGGGGTAAACACCTTGGACAGGGTGGGTGTTGTGGAATCAGAGTCACATATGTCTCCAGATGGCAGCAGCATGACTGACATCCCCACCCATGGGCAGTTGACACTGCTCCTTCACTGCCCTGAAGGTGGCTGTGCTGGAGGCTGGGGGTCAGGGCCAGCCTGCCCCACCAGGTTGGCCAGTGTCCCCTCAATCTGGTGCAGGTGATGTTAATAGGTCTGATGAATGAACCTGCGTACCATGACTGGCAGTTCCTATTTGGTGAATGCAGCCCCTCTGCCACCACTCCCAGGGGGAGGCTGGGCCCCATCTCCAGAGGTAGTGCTACTCGATGCCACAGGTGGTGCAGGGCAGCAGAGGGGGCACCACCAGCCTGGGTCCTAGACATGCTAGGACCAAGTGCCATGGCCCATTGAGGCAAGGTAGGTGGATCACTGGGAACCAGACTACCCTGCCATGCTATGGTGATGGAGTTATAGGAATAAGTATAGGTTAGTTGTGCACAAAATATATTTAGTAATAACAGCATGCCAGAACAGTGGAAATAACCCAATTACATATCAATGCATATTATGTGAAACACAACAATACATGACAGAACAGTCAGCATGTTAGCATGTCAATAACATTTACAGCAAACGGCCAACAAAATAGTTAATTCAACAAAACATGTTAATATGCAACCATTATAATACATAACAATAGTAATACACATGCCCAAAATACAGGTAATTTAACAACATATACGAATAGTAAACCATAATCAATGGATAACAATAACAAAGAAATGAAGACAAGGGGTGAGGAGAGAAAGAAAAACAGTCCATTAGTACCATTATAGGCTATTTACTTGAAGACAGTATTACTATCTACTCTACAGGTCTGTCCTTTCTTTATGTGCAGCAGTCCCATATGGCTGGTGTATCATGTACATACCTCTCAAGCTATTCACATGGGACAGTATGGCCCAGACATTAACAACCGCGGGAACACAACTATACCAAACACTTGTACATCAGGTGGACCTATATAACTATCAAGGTGTACTGTGGGCTGATGTAGTGATACTTTGCAATTTAGGCAATCATTCCAATGATAATCCTGTGACAAATGGATTACGCACTACTAATTACATTACATGATAGTGTGATACTTCAGAGACATGAATGTGTGCAGTACAGAAACTAAGCAACTATCATACCTTGCTTGGCAGGCATGGGGATAGAACCCAATAGCAGTGACTGCAGAGGACATCTGCATGGAATGTATGAATTGGCTGCAGCAACTTTGAACAGACACTTCTGGCATACAGCCATACCAAGCTTACACATGTTATTTATTTCATTTTATTTGATTATTATATTTATTTTCTTTATGTTATACTGTGCTTTTGCATTCTTGCTAATGATTTTAATAGTCTGTGACATCTAAACACACAATCATTTACTCATATGAGCTACCTCACTAATTTACCTGTAGTTCCTGTGGAGAGAGAATCTACAAATATTACGTGACTGATACTGTCATATTTAGTGCTACATAGCACTGCATTCAAACCCTGGTCTGTGTGTGGCAAAATGTACTACAGACAGAGCATTTAACAAACTAAGCTACTGAGCCACTGGTGACTACTGACTGACTGATATTTGCCTAGAGCTCACATGGAACTGATATATGAAATGGTAGTAGTACTACTACAGTTGTATACTAGACTGCAGTGACAGTAGAACACACATGCATGAAATATAAACATGCCAGAGATAGTAGATAATCTATACATTAGTATATAGAATGCAGGTGTACATAATATATTGTTACTGGTTTGAAATATCAGTGAAGTCAACAAACAATATCAGATGATGAAGTGGGCTGCCTCACCCATATACCTTACTTACCTGCTGTTTGTGGATGACAGAGCATTATGTGGACAATATTGGCTTAGAAACAGCCTTGAATGGTACTGTATGTGTTAAATATGATATATGGCTGCCATTATATTTGAATGCTATAGCTATTACAGTGTTATACTTGGCTGCAGCACCTTTCCTTACAGCCCAAATACATACAGCTGTACTGCAATGGTTAAATCAAGACAAACCTAATATAGATAATTTACCTTGGTGTTATTGGTATTGGTTCATGTGTTATTGCATAACAGTTGGCATTATTAATGTCTTGGCAAACAGCTCTAATTTCACACTTATTGCACTACAGACTTTATTGCATATACTTTTATGCAGTTTCTGATAATGTTTCAAGTTTTTATTGCACAACAGTTGTCATTATGCAGGTTTTGCAATACAGCTCTACTTTCACAGTTATTGCACTACAGACTTTATTGTATATATTTTAATGCGGGTAATGCTATTGTTTCATGTTTTTATTGCACTGCAGTTGGCATTATTCATATGTTGCACTAAAGCTTTAAGTCCACATTTATTGCAATACAAACTTTAATGTACATACGTTATTGCCAGTAATGCTGTACTCTTTCATGCTTATTTCACTACAGTTAGCTTTATACATCCATACTCACCACACTCACGGTTCAATCTGGCCAAGTGCCCAGCATGTACTTCGAGGTTGCGAGCCCTCTCCTCTGCAGCTGTTTGGAGAGAAGAACACTGTTATACATACCAGTTTAGCAGACATTCAGATTAAATATTGGAGGTACAGAGAAAAAAATACTTACATGCATGTGGGACATCCCCAGCCCGAAATTCTTGGATCCAGGTGTTCAAGAGATCTGCCTTACATCTCTTCAGGTTGTCATAATGGTGACGACACTGCTCACCTGTGCGGGGATACCAGTTGCACTGGTGAGATCTCTTGCCATCCGGTCCCAGGCCTCTGCCTTGCAATCTGAGCCCTGGTAACCTCCCTGTAGAAGCCAGCCTTCATGTTTTTTTACAAGAATTCTGACCATGACCCTGGACTCCAGGATGTCCCAACTCTGCAACAGAAAGTGCAAACCCTCACCAACTCCTGCCATAGTATCCTTCAGAGACAGAACTCCAATAGATTATGCTGTATGCACCTATTGGGCTTAATATAGCCTGTTTTCCTGCCCTTAAATACCATTGGGCAACATTTAAACATGTGACACATTGCTTAGTGATAAGCAAACCAGCTAAGCAGAGCTGAGCAGTGTATAAACATTTTCAGCCCTTATTGTATGCACGCCTTAGCAGGGCTTAGCGAAGTGCAGTGAGCCAGAATTTAAATATAAGTGGTATAATTTGTATTTCAAAAATAAATACTTATGTCCCCTTGCATGTATTCAAACCCTGCACTTACTGCTCATGAGGCTGTACCTCTACACATTTAGCTACAATTATATGTGGAATTCAGCTACACCTTTACATATACCTCTCAGCTGCCTATAAGCACTGCTGAGCACTGCGCTGCACCCGCAAACCTGCTCAGCTATGCTTAAACATGACCTTTAAATAAATAATTAATTGCATCCAGTTTCTATTTTTAGATGTCAGGTAGGTGTCTTGGGACCGCTTAGCATGACTGCTCTCTGCACTGTGCCACGCAAACATCCGTTTTAAAATAAATAAATAAATTAATTAATTAAATACATAAATAAATAAATAGGACAAAATAAAAAAAAAAAACAAACAAAAAAGCAAATAAACACTTACAACAATAAAATAGCCAATTGACATTATACAATTGGACAGTGCAGGGAGTGTCTGACTCATCTGAGGACACAGTTGGTACTACTGTCCTTACACTGATTCAATAACCATGTTCCATGGCTCTCCTGTGGCAATGCACCATGATTAATATGCATGCCGTGCTGCCGAGGGGGAACAGTGTACACAGACATGGTAACATTCTGAGTAGGCTCTACTCTGTGCCTACATGGAGTTTATTAAATCCTGGTTCATGTTTTGATGGTTTTAATGCTTTTTCTCCTTATTGGGCAACAATGTTTTGATTTTCAGGAGCAATTTAAAGATCTTTTATAATGCATTGAGCAAGGAAGGTTTTTAGGTAAGTTCATGCTTGCTTGCTTGCTTTTTTCATTTCATAAGGATCTTTCTGGCTATGTTTTGTATGTATCATCTTAAGATCTTTTGCTTTCTCCTTTCAAACCATCTCTTCTGAGGTAATAAGTATGTCTGAATTTATAAACTATTTATTTTAGGGCACCTTTAGGTTCCTGCTAGCTAGGTTTCACTTATGTTATCCTAATGAGAGCAGTAATAAATGAAGTAGGCCTATCAATATCCAATGATTCTTGTTTTTATTTTGGTCAGAATGGATGCAAGAGATGCAGATACTTGCATATCCATTCCCATTTCTGGGTCATTTATTAAATTTTAATGTTCATTAACTTTGTAAGTAGACTTGTTGAAGGAACTCTTTCATCTATGGTAACAAGTACTTACAATAATGTAGTTAGAATATTAGCGCTACAGATATCTCTCTGGTGACAAGGGACAAAGCCTTGAGTGTGACTTGGACAACCTGGAATAAATCTATCCAGGTGTAAATAGTCTTTTGACTCATTTTGCCTTATATGATTCTCTCAGCTCTCACTTGCCTACTCTGTGACCTTAAGCAAGTCACTTACACATATATTTATTCAGGGTTACCCATGAAAAGGGACAGGGCACCAGTGGCCCTCCTTGGTTAACAAATAGGCATTGTTGTTATTATCCTATTATATTATGACTAGCAGTCTGAGTACCAGAAGAGACAGTGATTGCATGTAGGAGTGAGAGGCTGATGCTGGCTCACCATCTGGGGTAGTGGAGAAACTGCAGATTGTACCACTGCTGGGACCCACTGGACAGAAAAATGCATGATATGAGGCATATGGGTTGGGAGCATGCACTTAGCACTGCTAAACCACATCCATGTGCTCACCTTCATGGGGCATGTGCAGGAAATTGCATGTTTACAGAAGAAAACATTTCTGCATTTAACATCTGTGAATGTACATCAGCCGCTGGTGGAAGGGTTAATAAGCAACTCCATGGGATAATTTTGGCAAAAGCTAGAGTCTGAAAAAGAAGCCAGTACTGGTGAGTTGAAAGAGAAAAGGTTGTACTCAGGTGTACCAGAGGATTATTTTGCATTTAATACAGTACCCATGTAAATACCATTATTGATAATTGGTAATATGAAATCCATGACCAGAAATAAAGGAGTGAAGGCATTTAAAATGTGATGAAAACTATCATGGGGAATATAAAATAAATGTCATGAAATAAAACTGTGGACGTGTTAGCACTGGGATGGAATTCATATTGGGAATTACACAGAATGAATGTTGTGTGCATAAGAGAACATAATTGTACAAAAGTGACTGAAATCATTGCTGTTGGTTAGAGGCTGGTCATGGAATCACAGTGTTCTGGAAGTCTTGAGGCACATGTTTTTAGGTACGGGCAGGATAATAACAGTCTTCCATTTATTTGATACTATACCAGAAGTAAAAGGGAGGTTAAAGACAGAAACAAATGGTGGATCTGTGACAGTGAAAGCTTTTTTGATGTATTAATCATGCAGGATGTAAAAACTAATAGGAATATTTAGTGTATATCTGTAAGAACTTTATAAATAGCCATAAAAGTAATGAGTTGAAAATAAAATTTAACTGTTTGGATAAAGTTGTCTGTTGTATCTGGGAAAATTGAGGTTGAAGTGGAAAGTAGATGTGGATACTGGGGAAATTAATAATTTCTAAGGATGTCTGCAATTTTGTGAAGTATAGAATGAGTTGATAAAGAGAACTGGTGAGTAAAGCATTCCTGCAGCTTAATATTTCTGAATTGTATTCATTTTCTGATGATAATTAGCACTTACTTGATGTTCATTTAACTGCTGTATGTATTTTTCATTTAGGGGTACAATACTATTAAATGAACGAATGAATGAATGAATGAATGCATGAATGAATGAATGAATTGATTAATTAATTATTAATATATTTTTCTGGACTGAGGGCAATTTTGAAAAGAGGTCCAGAAAGAAAGGTGATGCAATAATTGCCAAACAGTTTTTAAACAAAAGCTGAGGACATCTGGGTGTGGAGAAAGTGTAGATTGTACCAATGCTGGCACCCACTGGATAGAAAAATGCATGATATGAATCATATGGGCTGGGGACATACACTTAGCACTGCTAAATCACATCCATGTCCATGTTCATGGGGCATGTGCGGTAAAATCACATTTACAGAAGAAAGAATTGCAGTGTTTAACATCTGTGAGTGTACATCAACCGCTGCAGTAGGAGTTAATAAGCAGCTCCATGGGATAAGAAGAAACAAATCTAGTTAGATAAATAAGTCAGATAACCATAAAAGCATCCTGCACAGACATGTAAATATAGGGTGTATATTAGATCACTGAATGCTTAAAAAAGCGAACGGTGATTAATAGACCCTATGTAAGTGAAAGCTTACAATCTCGAACTGTCAGAACAGCAATTTTTTCCTAGGGAAAAAAAATCGCTGTTCCAAAACACATACACACAACACAAGCAGACCAAACAAACAACAATCCACACACATACACCTAAAATCTGACACCTAACCCTACACTAAACTATACACACACCACTAACTATCCACTTACCTTAACCCAAACCCTAACCCTAAGGTCCATCACTATCGCACACTCACCTCACCAGCTCCCTAACCCTAACTCACCTAACCTGCCCTAACCCTCACGTCCACACAATCGCACACATACCTAACTCGCTTCCTAACCCTAACTCACCTAACCCGCCCTAACACTCACATCCACACAATCGCACACTTACCTGAACCCAACCCGTAGCTTTCCACCACAGCACTGAAAATACCGAAGCAACAGAAACGGACTACTGAATTCTTTCCCTAGGAAAAAAATTGGGTTTCTGTTTCTTCGATATTTTAAGCTTTCGCTTACATAAGTTTGATCAATCACCGTTCGCTTTTTTAAGCTTTCGGTGATCTAATGTAGACCCTAAATATAGGTGCGGCCTATGTTACAATCATTACTTGTTCTGTGACAAGGGATTGCATCACTGACTCAGTTGTAAAAAGTTTTTGAGAAATCATCATATTTAGACATTAACTAGTGGTACATTAATAATTCTGTAAGTGTCTTGTTGGAGACTCTTTGAGTCATTCCTTGAAGTGTCATATGCAGAAGTTACCTAGTGGTACTGCAATGATAGATAATTGCCTGTAATAAAATAAAAGTGTAAGCTATAAGGGCAGTTTCACCAGATTGGTGGAATGTAATGGCATGCACAAGTTCATTTGGGTCACTTCATAAACCCAAGTTCTACTATTAGGCTAATATTTATTTTCAGTTTTTAGACTGTGGATACAGTATGGTTGAACTTTCAGTTTCTGTGATGCCCTTGATACAAACACAGTTCTTTAAAATGTAATAGGACTAAACTGCTTTTCTGAAGGCAGCATGGAGAGGATTGTGAATCCATGTGGCATCTGTCTTAGACATATCATTTTATTTCCTGTCCACCTTTGCCTTTATTCAAGTAGAAGATTATAAGTCAAACTTTGTGAGGTTACTCATGTAAAAGCAGTGGTTCCTCTTCTAATCTCTTGCTTGTCATGGTGACTTAAATTGACACACACACACACACACACACACACACACACACACACACACACACACACACACACACACCTCTGCATGCCTGCCTTTTTACGACTTCTCAGGCACTTCCCAGAATGCAACCTTGCTCCCCTGTGCTACTTGTATCCTTGTCTTACGCCTGGCCAGTTTCTTTGTTACTGAGAAGCCCATACTGCTAATATACGAGTTATTACAATGTAGCCATTTTTTTCTATAATCTGAACTTGATCATCAAATACATTAAAACCAAATTACTTCTGCCTGTAGTCAACATCCTCATTAAAGGCCATCCCTAAGACATAATATGCTGCTTTTTCCAGTGGTTCTACATATGTACAGACTAAAAAGATAGAAGTCATTCACTGCAGTGTATGTAGGATTATGAGCAACATATAGGAATTAAAAACTCCTGGTGAACATTTGCCAGCCTAATGCTTTTGGTGTCAAAAAGGTCCAACAGTCATATACAAAAACTAAAAAAAATGCATATTTTTCATAATAACTTAATTTTCTCTGCAGTATTAATGGTCTACTGTCACACTGCATGATTGTCATCACAGTGCTGGCTTGTACAGGCCAGTACACTATTTTACCAAGGAATAGAGTTTACCAGTACCCTTCTCAGGCAATAAGTGTCCAGAACATGTTGTGGTCCTTCACGCTGGGCTGCAAACTGACACGTAGCACATCTGGTCCTTAACACTGAGCTGATTTTTAGTGATGTGATTTTAAAGAGAGCAGTTTCCATAAACTACAGAACGATTTTATGAAATATCACAAGATCATAGTAAAATTATGTTTAAAGCTATGCAGATATCATAGGTTCATAGGTTGGTACTAGGCTATCAGCCCTAGGGCCTATACAAGCCTAGCCATAACAATTCCCTGGCTATTTCTTCCCACAATATTTACTTCCCTGGACCCCTGTCTAGCAGGGCGACTGACGTGATCCCCGAGGTAAATTTCCTATCTCCCATCCAATTGTCAAGGTTCCTTTTAAAGAAGGCCAAGGAGGCGCTCTGCTTGACATTTATGGGCAGTCTATTCCAGAATATCAGTCATCCCGTAAGTTTTATTTCTGGCTTCTAAGTTTGATTTTGGCTTAAGTGGCAGGAATGAAAAAAAGCAGTATTTCTGAGACATAGCTGACAACTGCCATTTTGCAAAATGCTTATTATGGTCATAAACAGGGTAAAGTGGGTATTGGAGAATGAATGGATGAATAAATAGTTCCAAATGCTCTCTTTTGGATAAGGTCCTCTAATTAGAATTTTGCTGCAAGTGAAGATGCAGCCTTTCTTTTAAAGAGAAGTGACAGCTTTTAAGGGAGAACACATGGGTCTTTGATGTAACTGACCCAGTTCCTGACAGCCATAATTTTGCACTAAAATACTTATTTTGCCATTACTGTCTGTGAGAAGCTAGCATCTGTATACAATGGTGCTTATTATTCTAAAGTATGTTATAAACAGCTTTTAGGAATTTGCACATCTAATATATTATTTAGTACAGTAAATGGGTTACATTAAAAGATATAAGTGATTTCTCAGAATGAAAACTGAGCATTTTTATTTGCTTCTATTTTATTAATTTATTAAGTAAGTCCACAATGCACAGATTCTTTTTTTAGACATGAGTCAAGAGCACTGATCTGGTTATTCGAGCTGGTCTGAGTTGCAAAATGTGCAAATGCAGACTGAAAATTAAATGTATTGCATCTGCATTTTTTCCCTTAAATCAGCAAACACTAAAACTCAAAGAAACGTAACAGGTCAACTGCAAAGTAGCACATAACATTTGCTAGCCAAACATTAACTGACCACAAATGAGTAGCACCCATAGAAACACTATACCCTAGAGGTCTATAGCTAATTATTTTCACAGATTGCAAAGTAACTTCCAAACATGCACAAAAACCTTTAGGAAAAATTTACTTAATCTTATATATCGGCCATGCAGTTTGGATAATGTCACTTTGGTAGACAGAATGAATATGTATTTAAATCTTATGGGTTAATTTTCTTTGAATTTTAGTGTTTGTTGATTGAAGGGAAAGTATGCAGATACAATACATTTACTTTTCCATCTGCATTTGCATATTCTGCAAATGAGACCAGCTCAAATAACCAGATCTACTGTATTAAGAAAACCCATCAAAAACTTGGACTCCTCTAAGGAAATAAAAAATATCTAGCAAAAGACGCTAGAATCCCTCTCTCCCATGCATGTCTCCTCCCTAGCCTCTTCTATACTTCACAAATCCTAACCAAACTGCAAACCTCACTGTTGTCAAAACTGGAAACTACCTACAACAAAGTTACCCAATTTGCTGCTGATCTACTTTCTAAATCAGTCCACTGTCTCGCCCTTGACTCCCTAAACTGGTTAGAATGTCCCCATCAACGCTTATTCTCTCAAATACAGATCTTACATTCCATCATATACAAGCCCTCCTATTGTCCTGACATTGCCACAATTGTCTCAAGCTACACTCCACCATGGAACCTCAGAAATACAGACCAAAACCTGCTACAAATCTACAAGCATAAAGCCACAGTAGGACTAAAACTGTATAGTTACTTCCCTGCCCTCCCCCGGAATGAACTTCCTCCGGACATTAGAAGCATAAAACAACCACAATTCAAAAGTGCTCTCAAAATCTTTCTAACTAAATCTTGGACCTGCCACTGCAAAATCCCCTTGATCCCCTTATCCTCTACCTCACCCCACAATGCCCAAACCTTCCTAAATTCTTTTTACCTAACCTATCTAATTGATCTGTCTGACCTCTCTACCTCTCATTACCTATTCTAACTCACCCTTTCTCTCTTTTCTGCTTACTTGCTAGGTCATTCTTACCTTTCAAACCACTTTCCTACTTACTTGCTACTACCCTTTCGTCTCCTTCAACCCAGCTATGACCTATTAAGTCATACCTTTATCCTCTGTCCTACTCATATCCTGCTCACCCCAAAGCTGAGGCTCTACACAGCCAGTATTCTTGAGAATACACCCCTCTGCTCTTCATACCTCTGTAATCAATTCTCCTCAAACTATCTTGTAAATACATTGAGAGGCTACACCATCTAATGCTAACACAGATATACTTCTTTACTTTAGCATGCTTTTCAGTATATATTGTTTTATCAGATAGTTCTACTGCTATAATGAATGTTTTTTCATCTTTTTTATAATTAATTGTAATATAACTAAATACTATACTTTATTGCATGATATTATATACTGTATATTCTTTGTGTCTAACTCTGGAGCTTTTCTCCTCGGGTCTCCGGTGAAAAAGGGCTATAGCTCAGTTGGACTAACCTGGTCAACAAACGTCAAATAAATAAAAAATTAAAAATAAAAAAAAATAAATAATCTTTCACCCAAAACATCATGGGTAGTTCAATATTTCACTTCCTCAATCAAATCCTAAGGCCAGCCATCTTAAACTTTTTGTAATCATAACTATTGTGGTGGACTGGATAAGAAAATTGTTAGAAATTATCAAACCAGGCAGCTGACCCAGGTCAGACTGTTTGTCCCCAAGATACTTTCTTCTGACTACTGCTTCTTTCTCTGAGCAATTGACTCTGCTTTTTAATAGATTACTTAGTGACAGGAGAATGTCATATTAATAATCATTGCTCAAAGGTAGCGAATTCAGGTAGTCCAAAGAACGTCATATTTATTTCAGGGTCTATACAATTTACAGATCTTGTAGAAGTGCCTTACTTTTTCAGTTATTCAGAAAGCTCTTAGACTGTACTATCCTTACAGATATTTTTTATATCTTCTAAAAATCTTATAACTCCAAAACTTCCTTGGTTAATTTACTAGCCATATTCTCAATACATTAACTGTAGGGAGGTCACTGATCATTATTCTTTGACTTCTTCTTAACATCTTGTACAATAAATCAAAACATGCTTCTTTGTTCATTTAAACAGATAGACGTAATGGGTCTGCTGCAGGTCTTTGCTTTAGATCCTCTTTTGTTCACTCATACTGTGAATAATGTGTGATTGACCACCCGAAACTACACTTAGATGAAGTGCCCAGTTGATCATCTTTGATCAAAGATCATCTTTGCTACAAAACTACCACCACTAATGACTGGTGTCTGGACAGCTGTAATAATAATCTGGAAAATGTGACCTTGTTTTCAAATGAAAATGCATAAAACTTTAACTAGGTGTATGAGAGCTCTATTCAATATAAAATGTGCACACACACACACACACACACACACACACACACACACACACACACACACACACACACACACACACACACACTGCTTGCCTTTTAAGTAAAATGTAATATGTGAAAGAAAATTGTGAATGGTATATAACTGCTTTTACCACAATTAAAACGTAGTACACTTTAAAAGTAAAACTAAGCTTGCTCTATAGATACATACACTGCCTACACTGTTGTGAAGTCTGCTGCTCAAAGATTCTGGCTAGGCCATATGATGATGATGATGGTGATGATGGTGATGATGATAATGATGATGAAGATGTATTTTTGAACAGTAGTTTGCTGGGACCACTTCTTTCTCCTCAGAAGTATGCAACACTAAAAGCAAAATGTCTCTTGCAATTCAAACTAAAGCCACAGGAAATCCTGCCTGAGAACTTTTTAAATACAGAAACTATTAATTCAAGTCAGTCAATTACAGAAGTTAAAGGAGTTACTATAATCTGCCTGCTGAAACATACTGCAAGAGATAGGACTAAGATTTTATACTGTCTGTAAGGACCCTGAAATTCCATTTTGGATTTAAAATCCAGAGATAGTAAGGGTATAGTGCATCTTTTGGCTAGAAGGCAATATTTTATAGTTTGATCTTAGAAGTTTTTTTTCTAAATATTATCTCTCTGCTTCAATGTTTTATTTTCAGTTCCTTTTAGTGATTATATATATATTTATTTGGAAATGACATTTTAATGTATTAATTTCAATTAAAATGTTATTATTTAACTTAGAATGAATGTAATGCGGCTGATTTTTTTATATATCAGCTTAATGGTTTAGCATTTTATTGGTTCCTACAACCGTGTGGTGTCTATCCTATGAAGGGTGACTGCTCAGAGCTAATTCCTACTATTTAAATGTTGGCTTATTTTAAGGACAAGTAGTTAAGATGGAGTCTTGCTTTGTTGGTTTTGACTAACTGGGAGCACCATTATTGTAAACATAAAAAGGAATAATGCTGGTACTGGAAAGTTTCTATTTACTTCATCATTCTAGAGTTCCAGAAGATAGTGTGTGTGTGTGTGTGTGTGTGTGTGTGTGTGTGTGTGTGTGTGTGTGTATGCAAATAATTTGGCCCAGTTTTAATTCCTGCTGGAAAGACTTAACTGAAAGGTACTGGGATCGATCTAAAGTAAAAAAAAATCATGGGGAGCCAGTGATTATAACTCTTAACTGAGCTATACAGTGCAAAGCTCATTTAGGTGTGATAGGAATTGGTTATTACCTAAAGCGGTAGTGCAAATTTACCATGCATCCTGCAAGCCAGTTGTATTTTGCATAGAAATGGGTAGCAACATTTGCAGACAAACTCCTTATTGTTGGCTACATCACACATCAAATAATGATTACATTGGCATTAGAGCCACAGTTCCTGTCTATCACAGTTGGTTCTAGATGCCAACAGGTATTAAGTTTTCTTAAAACATCACTAACCTGTAGCAACCTGGTACAGAATGCGCAGAGGACTAAACTAATGATGATTAGCAACAAAATATTGTCTGACAGTAAATATAGTTTAACTAACAAATCCAATCTTAATACAACTATCAAAAATGTCTCATCACTGAAATATCTCAAACCAAAAACGAACCTTCTATGAACATATCAGCTGTACTAAAGAAACTAATTACAATCTACAATAGTAAGGAATATATTCCATTATAGTATTCTTGCTGTGACTAGAGTCAAAGTAGCTAGGATAGCCCTTCTAACATCTCTACCTTACAGATTCATTTTTAACACCAAGCTGTGGCTGTGATTATGACTTTTTATATGACTGCCTGATTTGTCTGAATCCTTCCTTTTAAAACTCACTATTGTGTGGCCATCAGGAAAATTGATTGTCCCTCATTATAATCAGAATTAATTCCTCCAACCTGTATTTTGCATTCCATGTTATCCATGGTAAATCATCCTAATAGGCAGGAGATGAGACTCACAAATATAAGCTTTATGTGTATTCTGGGGAAGGGAGGTTTTTTGAGAGGACTTTGTCAGCCATCATGCTTTCAGCTCTGTACCTCAGGCCTAATCTCAGTAAATATAGTGTTACATCTAGTTGGTCCTGAGTAGCAAACCTATTAAGTTTAGATAATGATCTGTTTGATGCCCTAGCTGAAAATTTACTAATGGATATTACACACATGGACCTTGCAAAAGCTTTTGATTGCATACGCCACTCTTTTGTAGTCAAAACACTGTGAAAAGAAAACGTCAATATATAAATATATATATATATATATATATATATATATATACGTATATATATATATATATATATATATATATATATATATATATATATATATAAACTACACCTTCAAAAAGCTTCAATGTGTAAAGTGTTGTGCCTCAAAATTCTTTATTGTCACCATTACTTGATGGGTCTATATTATTACAGTGAAGATTTCAATATGCGAATACCATTTGGGTGACACCAAATGTTCAAATATTAAAAACATCGCAAGTGTGAACGGAGATCGCCGTAAGGAATTCTTACCTTTACTTCAATGTTGTGCGATCTCGGAGTTGGTATATTTAAGTAGTAGGGGTGTAGGGGGTGCAGTGGGGATTGCCCCCTGCATAAAACACTTAATGGCAGGTTTCCTGTTTTTGTTTTTTTATTTTTAGGATTCTGAATTTTCAGACTTCAAACATATGGTGTTGACCATATACTATTCGGAGTTTGAAACTTTTGATCCGATAATATAGACCCTTATTTGATATAGTCCTGTCAATTGTACCACCCTTTAGACAAGTCTGGATGAGCACATTTACAGATGACTTTAAAATAAGGTTGATGATAATGATCCTGGAAGATAAGAAGTTGTTACAAGATTGTGTGGATGAACAATTTGAGTGGGCAGTATCAAATAAATTAAATTCAAGGCCTAAGATTATTTGGTTATACATTTTGGGTGCAATAATAAGAATTATCCATACTCCACTAATACAATATTTTGCATTTAAGTTACATTGTTAGATATCTTTGTGATCTTGTGGAAACATCACTAATGTTTGAATTATATATTATTCTAATAATAAGGAAGGATAATTTGGCTCTGTATGACTTTTTTATTACAATCTCATCCAGACATGCGGACATTATGCTACATTTGTTTAAATAATTAGCTGGGCCTTATATAGGATATAGTTTTTTTTTCTATCTTTATGCAGTAAAAGAGATCAAAAACTAAAATAAGTCCAGTGGTATTTTGCTAAATGACTAAATGGCATGAAAAGGATTAGTTACACAGAATGAGTTGTACATCTGACCATATGTACTATGAGATACAGTGGTAACATAGGTTCATAAGCTGATAGGATGATACTAGGCTATTGGCCTGGAGGCCCTTATAAGCCTAGCCAATAATTTTGCCCATGTTCCCACAAAGTCAGCACCTGTTTCCCCTGTCCAGCCTGGACACAGGTGGGATCCCAGGGGTATATTTTCTGTTTCCCATTCAGTCATCCAGGTTTCTCTTAAAGAAGGCTAGAGAGGGACTATGCTTGACATGGTGAGGGAGTCTATTCCACAGATGGGGAGTCTTTGGGACACAAATCTATGCCGCCAACAAGTTCTATTCATTTCATAGACAAGGTTGAGGCCTTGTGTGTGCATTGCACAAATGGAGTTTGACTTATAGATATGCAGCAACTCCATCAAGGCTGGGTCTGAGATGATCTTGTATGCCAGACACAGGTCACCTCTTAGCAGTCTGCATGAGACTGCATAAAGGGACATGTCTTTTAGCCTATCTGTATAGGATAGGTGTTTGAGACCCTGGAATTTCCTGGTCAGGAACCTCTGTGGTCTCTCCAGCTGCTGCATGTGCTTGGCAAGGTAAATGCCGAAAATGGCATTGTACCTGATAATGGGTCTGATAAGGGAGGCATACAGGGATGTTATGACCTCCTTGTTCCTGGATGAAATATCCTTTCTTATGAGGTGAAATATGTGGTGAAATATGTAGAAAGCCTTCTGTACAACAGAGACAACGTGGTGGTCAAAAGTCAGCTTGCTATCAACCTGGGTGCCCAAGTCCCTCACGACTGATTGCGTGCTTAGTACATTGTTATTAATGTGATAATTAGTGGGGATGCCATTTTCCCCAGAAGGGATAATTATGCATTTCTTGGCATTCAGTTTGAGGCCATGCTTCTGGCACCACTCATTAGTTTGGGTAATGCCCTCTTGGGGGATGTTCACATCACTAGGGGAATTTAAGCAGCATCCAACTTGTAGTATTCTGCAAACTTGGTCAGCCACAGACCACTAGTTTTGGCTTGCATCTCAGAAATGTATATTCCAAACAGTAGAGGCCCCAAGACCGATTCTTGTAGTACACCACTCATTACAGGTCTACTACTAGAGGTGGCTTCCCCTATTTTGACTGAGTGGGTTCTATCAGTGAGCGAGTTAGCTACCCATCTGATAACATGGGCTCATGCCTAGCTGGGAGAGTTTATCTATTATGTCTAAGTGGGGAATCATGTCAAAGGCTTTAGCTAGGTCAAGGTAGGTGGTGTGCACCATCTTCCCCTCAGCAATGGCTTTGGTAACTGCTTTGAAGATGTCAATCAAGTTTAACAGGCATAATCTCCATTTGACAAAACAAAACTGTGTGGGGTCAACCGTTTGGAGATTGCCAAGTGTCTATATCATAACCGCGAAAGCCCGTTTCAGCAAATACGTAAATGTTTACACATATTGCGCGAACAGCGAATACACCGAACGCCCTAAACCATGAAATTCAAAATCTTGAACCGGCATAATTGGACAACCCCACTGCTCGCTACATACTACCCACCTAAACAAAATAAATAAACCACATACATACACTAACCGAAACCCTACTTCTAACCCTACACTAAACCTTACATACATTACTATCTATGCACTTACCTTAACCGCACCCTAACCCTAAGGTCTGTAACTATAGCACACTTACCTTATGGAGCTATACCACAGAAGGGCCAACTATGCCGATTCAAGATTTTGAATTTCGCGGTTTTAGGCGTTCGGTGTATTTGTGGTTTGCCCAATATGTGTTGACATTTACATATTTGCTGAAATGGGCTTTTGCAGTTATAATATAAACCTGGTTGCCAATGTCCTTGTTTATAAGGTCCATGATAATGCATTATATGACCTTGCAGATCAGGCTACTTAGGCTGATGGGCCTATAATTGCCTGGGTTAGTGGAGTCTCCACCTGTGTGCAGAGGGATGACAGTGGCTCTTCTCAATTCAGCTGGGATGAACCCAGTGCTTGGTTGAATAGAGTACCTATTGGAGCTGAGAGCTCATGCCTGAGTTCATGTAGGATAAATCCAGGTATCTTGTTGGGTCCCATGGAGACTTTATTTTTTGCCTTTGAGAAGGCATTAAAGACCTTCTCCCTGGTGATGAGGGGAGGGAGGCAAGTTCTGGGGATGTCCTGGTTTACTGATGAGGGACGGGGGGTGAAGTTTTCACTGAACCTGTCTGCCAACAGGTTGGCTATATCTATGGCATTTGTGTATGTGGTGTTATTGACCACCAGTTTAGAGCAGATTTGGGTGTTACCTTTGAGACTGTGGATGTATGTGAAGAAGGTCTTGTGATTGTCCTTAATGGATGTGGCAAATCTGGGCTCAAAGTTAGCCTTAGAGATTTCACCAGTGACCTTATTTGCTTGTTCAAAGGACAGATTGCTTCCAACTTGGCATTTGCTCCTTCTTGGTCTTGGACAGCATTTTTTTCTTTCTATTATAGAGTTTGTTTATTGTTGCTGTCCACCAGACAGGTTTACTCTTCCTTGAAGAAGATGATTTGGTCCTGTAAGGTAATGCTGAGTCCATACAGCTATATAGGTGCTCATATATTTTTTTGGCGTAGGCTTGGACATTAGTACTTTAGAATATGAATGGCCAAAGTATGTGCTTAAGGAAATTGAGTATGTGACAATCTGTATGCATTGAGATGGACTTTGTACTGCAAACTCTGAGTAAACTGTGAATAGTGGAAAAGTACTAAAAACAGGAGCCTGCTTGAAAGCAGGAAATGTGCCTTACATGGAAGTGTATCCGATTTTCTTTATCTGCCTAGAGAAGTAGTATTGTGAACTGCTTTAAGCCTATGGGTAAACCACTGATTGGTTAATTGTCTTTTATACCAATTTAATTGGTCTAGTTTATATTTTTGTACTGTCAGCAGTATCACCAGCATATAAGCTTATGCATTCCTTTGTTTGGGGAGTCTCCCTGGTACTTTCCATGAGGTTCCCACACGTGTGTAATAAATACCACTGAAAGAGAGGAAGAAGTGTCTTGTCTTCATTTAATGTTGTTGTTGTTATTGTGTCTTTTGGCTTTTTCCCGGTTAGGGGTCTCCACAGCAGAACTCTGGTCTGCTAATGATTGGCAGTAGATTTTTATGTGCCGAGTTGCCGGCCCTGACACACAACCTTCAATGAAGGTATGCCAATTCATGCATGTCTCCACACAGAAGATGCTTTAGCTGAGAATCGAACAGGACAACGTCGTACTGTGAGGCAACAATGCTACCGCAGCACCACCACCGCAATGACCTCTTGTCTTCATGTAAGGTAAAATGTTAAATGCAACAATTGGTGCCATTTACTCAGATCTGAATTGACAACAGCTGCGGCAGTTGGGGATTGAACAAAATACTGCTAGTAAAAGGGCCCATGACAGAATTTTCTGTTCTGGCAGTGTTTCTTTCATTTCCGGTACTTGCCTGCTTTAAAATTTGATATAAATAATTTTATAGAAATGTAATAATTCCTCTCATTCAGCTGTTTTGAGGTAAGTGGCATGCATTTCTTTTCTGCTATTGATTGTGCAGTATGAGACTGGGTTAAAACAAAAAGCTGGTGACATAAGAGTGGGGAAAACGACGTTTACAAAACATCACAGCTACATCTGTAAAATACAGTATAGCTTATTGTGTGAACATGGGAGTGAGTGTGGGAACCATAAAAGAGTCAGAAAGAGGTACACCAGCTGGTTATATGTATTTTCGTGTGTCCCGGGACAGTTGTATGTTTATAAGTCAGTGGGTCGCCCTCACTGAGGGTGATGGTAAACTCGTCTTTCCAGAAAATGGTAGTTTTAATAAAAATATTTTGCTTAATCTCCAAGGAAAGTTAAGGAAAAAAAGGAGAAGAATACCAGGGTTGCGCTGGGCAGCATTTAATGATTGGATGACAGAGGTGAAAGAAAGAGAAAAGGATTTGGTTATTAGCAGTCTAAAGGATAATCAGCAGAAATTAAAAGAGCAATTGAGAGAATTACAACAAACTGCTCATCATTTAGATGTAGTAAATGGTGAATGCTTGAAGGACCCACCCTTTAAGGGGCTTTATCCTGTAAAGGAATTAGCTAAATTTTAGATAATTGAATCATCAGAAGACGATAATGCCTGGCTCCCCCCACCACCGACTGCACCAGCGATTGCACCCCTGCAGTATTAGCCCCCCCCCGCGCTCAACAAGGAGCTGAAACACAACAGCCAGATTCCACCCCTAGAGAGAGAGAGAACAAGCTACAGACAGTCAGTCTAGTGAATCTGATCCAGAAATGAACGATAGAAAAAAGGGACCAAGAACTCGTAGTAAGACTCATAAAGAAGCAAAAGCTGTAATGTATTTTAAAGCTAAACCCTATTATAAATGAAAGGAAAAGGGAAGCAACATTTACACCGACAAAGACATTTTGGCCAGTTCTCCGCTATAATTGACAGTGGGGATGGAAATTTTGGGTCAGATAAATTTAATCCAACCAATTAGCACAGGAAAAAAGGATTTACAGGAAAAATTGGTTAAAGCGGAGATTCAGATGTGTACTGCCTTCAGGCAGCATGGATGGGGAGGACGAGGATGGGGAAGAGGGAGAGGTGGACGCCAAGGGGCAGGAAACCAAAATAGACAAAACTGGCAGGAAACTCAATCAGCCCCACCCCAAAGCTATAATAATCAGTCTGAATGTTTCAACTGTGGCCAAGTAGGCCATTGGAGAAATGAATGTCCGTATCTGGCTGAGCAACCTGCCCCACCCACTGATACATCACCTCAGTGGAATTCTAATTGGACTCCATCCAATTGGCAGCCATCACAATGAAGGTTCCCTGAACAAAGGCAATAGCAGTTGTGTCCTTTCATCCCTGTGGATCAAGATGGACCACGTGTTATGTTACTTGTCAGAAATAAACCATACCCATTTTTGATTGACACTGGAGCAACCAAATCCATGTTAGCTGGTGAGGCAGCAATAAATGCCCCCCTCTTCAATAACATAACTAGAGGGGTTGATGTCTCTGGTATTCCTATTGAATATTCATTCTCAGTAACTTTGGGACCTTTACAAGGCAATCATGCATTTTTAGTAGGACCCTCAGCACCATTAAATTTATTGGGAAGAGATTTGCTCTGTAAGATGGGAGCAACCATCTTCTGCACTGCTGATGGAGTATATTTACAAGTACCTTCAGATAAACAAGATAATATTTTGGCTACTTTAGATGAAAATGTCACTCTGCAAACAATGTGTATGCAGTCTGACTTCAATAAAAATAAGCATCTAAATTCATTACCCTCTCATCTATGGACCACTCATGATAATAATGTTGGGTTTCTGATTTCAGCTACTCCTGTAAAAATAACCTTAAAACCCAGAGCAAAGTTACCTTGGGTACCACAGTTCCCTTTGACGGTGGAGGCCACATCTGGTATTGCCCCCGTCATTTCTGCATTGGTACAACAAGGAATTATAGTACCTACAGCAAGTCCATGTAATACTCCAATTCTACCGGTAAGAAAACCTGGTAAATAAGCTTACAGATTTGTGCAAGACATGCGAGAAGTCAATAAAGCTGTCTTGCCTGTTTTTCCAATCGTACCAAACCCATCTATGATTTTAAGCTGCATCCCACCTACAGCACATTGTTTTATGGTTATAGATATCTCATCAGCTTTTTTTCTCTATCCCAGTACATTCAGATAGTCAGTATTTGTTTGCATTCACTTATAAAGGCCAACAGTATACTTGGACCCGACTACCCCAAGGATATGTAGAATCCCCAACCTTATTCTCTAGAGAGATGCACAGACAACTGCAGGATTTACAGTTACCACTATGTTCAGTATTGGTCCAATATGTAGACGATATTCTTATAGCTTCACAAGATACCAAGTCTTGTATAGAGGACTCACTTCTAGTTTTAAAGTTTTTAGCTGAATGAGGTTTTAAGGTAAATAAATCTAAACTGCAGTTCTGTCAAGAAAAGGTACAATACCTGGGACACATCATTTCTATGGGTTCACATCAAATACTTCCAAGTAGAATTACCTCCATTCAGACTGCCCCCCCACCCTGTAACTCAGAGACAACTCAAGGGATTCCTCAACCTAGCAGGTTATTGTAGACAGTGGGTGCCCATTTTTTCAGAAATTTTGGTCCCTCTGTTACAGCTGCTAAAAAAGGAGGTCACAGACCCTCTGCCTTGGTCCCCTGAACATGAAAACACCTTTCAGACTATTAAAACAGCACTGATAAACCCACCTTCCCTGGGGCTCCCAGATTATTCTAAACCCTTTGTTTTCTTCTGTTGTGAAAGAAATAAAACTGCCCTGAGCCTGCTGGCGCAAGCGCGTACTGGAGGCTATTGACCTATAGCATATTACAGGACTCAGTTAGAACCTGTTGCTTCTGGCTATCCACCCTGTTTATGAGCATGGCAGCCACTGCTGTTTTGATTGATATGGCAGCACCATTGACTTTAGGACATGACACTATACTAGCAGTACCTCATGCGGTGCAAGCGTTACTTTTAAAAACAAAAACACAGTATCTTTCTAATGCTCGCCTCACTAAATATGAGTTAAGTTTATTAAGTAATCCTGCTGTTCAAATTACACATTGCCCACCACTAAACCCTGCTTCATTGATTCCAAGTAGTGATGAGGGTGAACCACATGACTGTGTGCTTGTATTTAACACTGTTCTTTCTCCTAGGTTAGATTTGCATGATGTTCCTTTGCTTAATCCTGATTTAGTTTTTTTTGTAGATGGTTCCTGTTTACGAAATAATCTTGGCGAACTCCAGGCTACCTGGTCAGTCTGCTCGCCATCTGCAGTTTTACAAACTGGGCAATTACCACCTGGAAATTCCCCACAAGCCGTGGAATTAGTGGCACTTTCGCATGCATGTAAAATGGCCAAAGACAGATCTGTTGCTATTTATACTGATTCAAGTTATGCCCATGGTGTTGTTCATGATTTTGGTACCTTATGGAAGGAAAGGGGGTTTTTGACATCCTCTGGGACACCAATTAAAAATTACCTGTATATTGATCACCACTTACAGGATTTATTATTACCTTCCAAAATTGCTATTGTCAAGTGTGAAGCTCACCAGTCTAACAACTGTTAAGTCATACATTACTTTAAGAATGAAGACAGATATAGTTCTTTGTCTCTTTCAGTGACTTTTATTAACTACAGTACACACATGCGGGAGCCTCATGGAAAGCACCAGGGAGACTCCCAGAACAAAGGAATAAACAAGCTTATATACTGGTGATATTGCTGACAGTACAAAAATATAAAACTGAACCAATTAGATCATTATACAGGGCAATTAACCAATCAAAGGCTTACCCATAAACATAAATCAATTCACATCATCATAACTCCAGGCAGAAGAGAGAATTGGATATACTTCCATAAAAGGCACATTTCCTGCTTTCAGGCAGACTCTTGTTTGTTCAGTATTTTTCCATTACTCACAGTTCAGAGTTTACAGTACTCAGTACATCTCAGTTTATACAAACTGTCACATACTCAATTCCCTTGAAACACATGCTTTGGCTGTTCATATTCTACAATCCCCCATTTGATGCTGTGTAAGCATCATCATTTAACCTGTCATACATTTGCCACAAATCTAGCATAACCATGCTATTAGTCTTTTCATCATTGAGAGACATTTTCATTTCATTATCTACAGTCATAGTTGCAGGCATATACAATTTAGACACTTTCTTCACAGTTTTTGAAGACATTAATTTCAAGATCAGTGCTTTGATTAGAAATAAGACAATGAAAGCAACAATTGCTAATACTGCAATTAACAAAATCATCTTCAACAGTCCACCTCCCCAACCTGAGAGCAGGTTGGTCAACCAAGCCCATGTTGAGCTATCAGCCTCTTTGGCCTCTGAGAGTTTGGAAATTCTCTGAATCAGTTCAAGGTGACTTTCAATTTCATGCTGATTGTCAGGAATAAATGTACAGCACTCCTCCTGGATTAAAGTGCATGTTCCTCCTTTCATCGCTAGGGTGAAATCGAGGGCCATACGGTTTTGGAGTACTACAGCCCTCATAGCAGTCAGTTCATCGGTTACTAGTTCTAAGGCAGAAAATGTAGCATTGCTCAAAATGTCGAGCAGTTTAGAAAACTTTCTCAGTTCCCAAATTGATTTCACTGCTCTGTATGACGGAATTATACCAGCCCATGATATTACATCATCACCCAAGTCCATATGGGACAGTCCTTTGGTACTAGCATGAGCTAAGTCATGATGATAGATCCATGAAGCATCAACTTGGCCTACCAGATTGGCAGGCTTCTTGACCTCTCAAACGTTCCGAATTTCTCCCTTAGGTAATGTAGATACATGTCAGAAAGCTGGAATTAGGTAACCCAGGAAACAGCTGCCAGACCAGTTTCCTGGTAGCCATTTATATGCTTTTCTTCCGCACACAAAATAACAGTTCTCTACTTTAATGGTGATATTGATAGACTTAAAGTGATTCCCAGTATTCTGCTGCCCTTCAAACATTTTCCAGTAGACAGTTTCTATTTTCTGAGAAAAGTTAGCTATAGAGTTTTTAACAATTCTTAATATAGGTGAGAAATCTGTTACACAACCCCATGCAGTGCAGTTATATACCACTGTTTTGTTGCAATGGCTCCACCTACTCTGGTTTTATCAAGTTCTTGAAAACACACAGTTCCATTTTGAAGAACAGACAACTGTAATGCTACTTTGTGTTTTGAAATAACTCTTGATGTGTCGTAGATCAGATTCATCCAAGTCTCTTCAATCCCTAAAGGAACTATATTTAGCATCAATCCCCCATGAACTGTAGGAATGACAGTGCAGATCTAGCAATTGGAGACATTAAGGGATGATGCATAAGTATATTTTGTAGCTTGGTAGGTATTGAATGGTGGATGCCATGCAGTTCTTTTGGCATGAGGTGTTACTGTAGCAGAAAATAGAAATGGCCACAGTAGAAATATGAGAACAACAAAAATAACCACCAAAATAGCTTTACAGTACTTTTGTGGAAATGGTGGTTTCGGTTGAATTGCATTGGAATGGACAAGTGTTCTGATTGGAGAAATGTCAGACATTATCAGGTGCAGGGACAGTATGGCTTCAGTATGGGAAGCGATAGGTGGAGAATCTGCAGCTGTGAAAGGTAGAGGTGTTTGATCTTCGGAAGGGACGACTTTCTTAACATGTGATATATGAATCCAGGTGGGTGAGCCTTGTAATCATACTGCTGAAGAGGTTGTCAATAGAACCAGGTAGGGCTCCTTCCAATGAGGTTGCAGTGCTGTTTTTCTGGAGAAAGACTTGACGTACACCCAATTGCCTGGTTGTAGTTCAGAAGACGTGAAAGGATCAGGGTTATGTTGTGCCGCTGCTACTTGGCGGTGATAACACTGTAAGAAAGAAACAAGAGAAGTGCAGTATACAATAACATCATGCTCAAACGCATCGTACTCAGAAATGAGTGGTGGTGGAGTCATGGGCATGCACATAGGATGGCCCATTAGGATTTCATGAGGAGAAAGACCTTTAGTAGGATGTACTTGAGCTCTCATAGAGAGCAAAGCTAGTAGTAGGGCCTGTACCCAAGTGAGCCCTGTTTCAGTAGTAATTTTTGAAAGTCTAGTTTTCAGTGTTTGATTCATGCATGCAATGATTCCAGATGTTTGCGGTCTATATAGGCAATGAAATTTTAGAGTGATGCCCAACATAGTACACAGTGAGTCAATTAATTGAGCTGTAAAATGTGTTCCACGATCTGAATATATATAACAAGGAACACCAAATCGAGGTATAAATTCATAACAAAGTTTCTTAGCAACTGAGATAGCATCATTTTTCACACAAGGGCATGCTTCTAACCATCCAGAAAAAACATCAACAACAGTTAAAACATATTTAAAATGTGCACAAAGTGGTAATTCAATAAAATCCCATTGCAAAGCAGAAAATGGTCCCATTGGTTTTGGTAAGGGTTGTGCGGGAGCCATTGTGCCTTTGGAAATATTGTACTGTAAACAAATGGAGCATGTGCTCACAAAGTGCTGTACAGAAGCAGAAAGCTTTGGGGCAAACCAATCCTTTTGGATTTGTTTTATTAAAGCTTGTACCTGGCTAGCAAATGACAAGCTTTAATGAGGGAATTTAGCATGGATAAGGGGCAGACCAATCTGCCATCTGGATGTTGCCAAATTAAATCAGAGCGTTTAAAACAATTTTGAGCCAGCCATGTTTTTCTTTCTGATTCTGAGACATCATTCTGTAAAGCTTTTAGTATTGTTTCATCAAAAGTTTTCATAGATTGTAATGGCTGCAAAAAGTGACCCTGAACAGTTTGTGAGAAAGCAGCATGTTTAGCAGCCCAGTCAGCAAAATTATTGCCCTTACTCTCGAAAGTGTCATTGGATTGATGGGCTGCACATTTAACAACAGCAATTTCAGAAGGTAACAATAAGTCTTGTAATAAATTATTTGTATAAAAATTTTTTTAATGGGTGTTTCGGAGGATATTAAGAACCCTCGTTCTTTCCATAATATGCCAAAACCATGAATAGCACCATGGGCATAACGGAAATCAGTATAAATAGTAACAGACTTGTCTTTAGCTAGTTTACATACATGTGATAATGCCACTAATTCCGCGGCCTGTGCGGAGGCGCCTGTAGGTAATCATGCTGATTGCAATACTTCAGTCGGTGTGCAGACTGACTAAGCAGCTTGGAATTTTCTGGAGTTTGTTCTTAAACAGGATCCATCAACGAAAAGAACTAAATCAGGATTTTGCAAAGGAGTATCATATAAATTCAACCTAGGAGAAAGAACATAGTTAACCACTAGCACACAATCATGTGGTTCGCCCTCATCTGAGGTTGGTATTAAAGAGGCAGGGTTTAGTGGTGGGCAGCGTTTAACTTGTAAAGCAGGATTTCCCATTAAACTTATCTCATACTTAGTAAGGCATGCATTTGAAAGATATTGTGTTTTAGTTTTCAGAAGCAAGGCTTGAACAGCATGCAGGACTGCTAGTACAGTGTCATGTCCCAGGGTTAGTGAAGCTGCCATGTCTACCAAGACGGCAGCAGCTGCCACAGCCCGTAAGCAAGCTGGGTAACCAGAAGCAACCGGATCCAAGTGAGTGCTATAGTAAGCAATTGGTCGGTATCCTCCAGTGCGTTGCTGGATTAAGAGACCCAGAGCAGTTTTATTTCGTTCGCAACAAAAGAAAACAAAAGGTTTAGAATAGTCCAGTAACCCTAAGGCAGGAGGATTTACCAAGGCTGTTTTGATTGCCTGAAAAGCCTCATCATGCTGTGGCATCCAGGGTAGAGGGTCTGTAATGCTTTTTTCAAGAGTTGCAACAGAAGGGTGGTAATTTCTGAAAAATTAGACACCCACTGTCTGCAGTATCCTGCTAGACCAAGGAACCCTCTAAGTTGCCTTTGGGTTACAGGACGTGGTACATTTTGAATAGAACTGATACGGTTTGGGAGTATCCGGCGAGAACCCATTTCAATAATGTGTCCCAAATACTGTACTTTATCTTGACAATATTGTAGTTTTGATTTATTTACTTTAAATCCTCATGCAGCTAATAATTTTAACACTAAAAGAGAATCTTCCTTACAGGCGTTACTGTCTGGGGAGGCTATAAGTATATTGTCCACATACTGGAAAAGAACTGAATGCGACGGTAGTTGTAAATCTTGTAATTGTCTATGCATTTCCCTTGAAAATAAAGTTGGGGATTCTACATACTCCTGAGGCAATCGGGTCCAAGTATACTGTTGCCCTTTGTAGGTAAAAGCAAACAAATATTGACTATCAGAATGTACTGGAATAGAGAAAAAAGCTGATGAAATATCTATTACTGTAAAACATTTAGCTGTAGGTGGGATACAGCTTAAAATAGTAGCTGGGTTTGGCACAATTGGGAAGACAGGCATAACTGCTTTGTTAACTTCCCATAAATCTTGCACAAATCTGTAAGCTTGTTTACCAGGTTTCTTTACTGGTATTATTGGAGTGTTACATGGGCTTGTGGTGGGTACTATTATCCCTTGCTGTGCTAGTGCAGAAATAACAGGGGCTATACCAGAGATAGCCTCAGCCGTCTGAGAGTACTGTGGTACTCGCAACAACTTTGCTCCAGGTTTTAGGGTTATTTTTACAGGGATAGCTGAAGTCAAAAATCCTACATCATTATCATGAGTTGTCCACAAGTAAGAGGGTAGAGAGTGTAAATCTTCATTTCTGCTAGAATCGGACTGAAAACACATTGGTTGTAATGCGATGGTATCATCCAAGGCTGCTAAAGTAGTGTCCTGTTGGTCTGAAGGTACTTGGAGATAAAATCCATCAGCTGTGCAAAAAATGGTGGCCCCCATTTTGCAAAACAAGTCTCTTCCTAATAAATTTAAAGGCGTTGAGGGTCCTACTAAAAACGCATGATTATCCTGCAACGGTCCCAAAGTTATTGGGACTGGGATGGTTTCAGAATACTCAATAGCTATACCAGAGACACCTAATCCTTTAGTTACTTTATTAGAAAGTGGAATATTCATGGCCGTTCTGCTAGTTAGCATAGATTTGGTCACTCTGGTATCAATCAAAAATGGATATGGTTTATTTTTAACCAGTAACATGACATGTGGCCCATCCTGATCCACAGGAAGGAAGGGGTACAACTGCTGTTGTTTCTGTTCAGGGAACCTTCATTGTGGTTGCTGTCAAGGGTTTTGCGTCCAATTAGAATTCCATTGTTGTGGTGCCTCAGTGTATGGTGCAGGTTGTTCAGCCAAATATGGACACTCATGGCCTATCTGGCCACAATTGAAGCATTCAGTCTGATTACTGGGATTCTGGGGTTGGGTCGATTGTGTACCTTGATAGTTTTGTTTATTTTGAGTAGCTGGACTGTGACCTCTACCCCTCCCTCTTCCCCATCCTCCTCCTCTAGCTCGGTGACTGGGTTGGCCAAAAGCATTGCACATTTGAATTTGTGCTTGTACTAATTTTTCCTGTAAATCCTTTTTTTTCTTTAGCCAAATAGTCAGATAGGTATTGTACTTGCTGAACTAACTCATGCAGGCCCAGACTAGGCCAATTCAAACATACTTCTTTTAATTTATCTCTCACTTGAGAGCGTAACCCATCCACAAAAGCAGCTGACAACCTGCTCTGTGCTGGCCCTTCGGTGGGCTCTGGGTATCCGGAATATGCCTCAAAGGCATCAGTAAGTAGTTATAAGTATTCATCTATAGGTTTGTCTTCACTCTGTATGACTGACTTCATCTTAGACCAGTTTGGGGTAGGTGGCACTATGACGATGATAGCATCAACTATTCATTGTCTGACTGCTTCAAAACCGTTTTCCCCTTGTGTGTTATGCTTTGGTATTGGGGTGGGGACATTAGCATGATCCCAGATACATTTCATCAGATCAGCTGGAACAGCGTATTGGAGGACAGCTTTAACTTCTTCTATAGTAGGATTTTGTAAACAAATGTATCCGGCTAATACGCGTTGAAACTTTGCTGAGTTATTACGAATGGGCGGAAGTGATTTAGTAATAGCTTGAAAATTAACTGCCGACCATGCCCTAGGTAGGACTACAGTAGCCGGTTGTTCCGCATCTCTAGCATGTACTGGATTTGGAACCTCCCTCAGTGGAAATACTGCTGCTTCATCTGATGAGCTTGTGCTCGAACTGGAAGTAAAACTTTGATGAGATTTATCCGGACTAATGTAACCATCCTTATCCTTAATCACAGTTGGGCATTGCTTATAATATTTACTCTTGTGTGAATATACAGTTTTCCTATTTTGAGGTATTTTCAGCTGACTGGACCTAGGGTCAAAAAGCATTTGCACTTTTCTTTTGTGCTGTTTCTTTATCTTAGAGCAGGTTACTCCAGGGGATGATTTGCCTGTATCTATTTGGTCAGGTTGTTCTATAGCCAGGCGGCTAGACTGGCCTCCTAGCACCTGATCTCCACATCTGGGGTCAGGAATGATTTGCTCTTCCCTCCGCTGGCCTTCACTCTGTATTGTGGAGCTAACAGTTCCATCCTGTAGTTGTGAAGGTTGATATTGCGGTAGAGGAGCCGTAGGGGGGTGGGGTGAACCATGGATTATCATCTTCTGATGATTCAGGTATCTGTAATTTATTTAATTCTTGTACCGGATATAATCGTTTAAAAGGTAGTTCTTTTAAACGTTTACCATTAGCTGTATCTCTATTCTTAGTAGTTTGTCACAGTTCCTTTATCTGCTCTTTTAACTTTTGTTGACTATCCTTAAGACTACTAACGACCAAATCTTTTTTTCGTTCTTTAGCCTCACACATCCAATCATTAAAAGCTGCCCAGCACAACCCTGGTATTTTTCCTTTCTTTTTTAACTTTTTTTCGTAAATTAGTCAGAATATCTTTATTAAAACTACCATTTTCCAGAAAAGCAAGATTGCCGTCATCCTTAGTAAGGGCGATCCACTGATCTAAAAACATACAACTGTCCCGGGACACCCGATAAAACATATAACCAGCTGGTGTACCTTTTTCTGGCTCATTTATTTTTCCTGCACTCGCTCCCATTTTTACTCAATACCCCACTATCACTCAATAAGCTATACCTGTTTACCACAGTTTAGCTAAGGCATTATGAAACCGTCTTGTTACCCCACTCTCACACAATAAGCTATACCTGTTTAACACAGGTTTAGCTAAGGCATTATAAAAACATCTTATTACCCCACTATCATTCCTCCTTTCATACGTATGACGCCAGTATTTTCCGTATTAACCCCACTCTCATACTGCGCATTCAAAGCAGAAAAGAAATGCATGCCACTTACCTTAAAGACTGAAGGAAAGAAATCATAACTTTGTCAGATAAAAAAAAAATTTGTTCATAAAACTTTGGAAAGCAGACAGGGACAGAAAAATGAAAGAAATACTGCAGAAACAGAAAAATCTGTTGTGGGCCCTTTTAGCAGTATTTCGTTCAGTTCTTGACTGCTGCAGCTTGCTCTTAATTCAGATCCGAGTAAATGGCACCAGTTGTTAAGTCGTACATTACTTTAAGAATGAAGACAGATACAGTTCTTTCTCTCTTTCAGTGGCATTTATTATCTAGAGTACACATGTGTGGGAGTCTCATGGAAAGCACCAGGGAGACTCCCAGAACAAAGGAATAAGCTTATATACTGGTGATATTGCTGACAGTACAAAAATATAAAACTGAACCAATTAGATCATTATACAGGGCAATTAACCAATCAAAGGTTTACCCGTAAACATAAGGCACTTCACATCATCATATCTCCAGGCAGAAGAGAAACGGATACACTTCCATAAAAGGCACATTTCCTGCTTTCAGGCAGACTCTTGTTTGTTAAGTATTTTTCCATTACTCACAGTTCAGAGTTCACAGTACTCAGTACATCTCAGTTTATACAAACTGTCACATACTTAATTCCCTTGAAACACATGCTTTGGCTGTTCATATTCTACACAATTCCCTAGTAGCTAAGGGAAATAATTTGGCTGACTGGGCTGCCAAGCAGGCTGCTCTTTCACATACTGTTCAGGAGCAATTTCTGCAGCCTATCTCACAAATGGTTACTTTTGACACTACTGTTTTAAAAACTTTACAAAATGAAATATTGGAATTGGAAAGAAAAACATGGCTGGCCTACAGTTGTTTCTAACGTTCTGATTCAGTTTGGCAGCATCCTGATGGCAGATTAATTTGCCCTATATCTATGTTAAATTCTCTTATAAAAGCATATCATTTGCCAGCTCATGTAGGGGTAGAAGCATTAATAAAAAAAAATCCAGAAGGATTGGTTCACCCCAGGACTTTCTGCTTCTATGCAACATTTTTTGAGCACATGCTCCATTTGTTTACAGCATAACATTTCAAAAGACACTCTGGCTCCTGCTCAGCCAGTGCCAAAACCAATGGGACCATTTTGTGCTTTACAGTGGGACTTTATTGAACTCCCACCTTGTACTCATTTTAAATATGTTTTGACTGTTGCTGATATTTTTTGGGGTGGTTAGGAGCCTACCCGTGTGCTAACAATGATGCTATTTCAGTTGCAAAAAATTTGTGTTATGAACTGATACCTCGTTTTGGTGTTCCTTGTCAAATATACTCTGACCGTGGAACGCATTTTACTGCTAAGCTAGTTAAATCATTGTGTCTAAAGCTAGGCATTACTTTGAAATTTCATTGTCTGTATAGACCACAGGCATCAGGTATTACTGAACGCATGAATCAAACCTTGAAAACTAGACTTGCTAAAGTCACTTCAGAAACAGGCTTAACTTGGGTGCAAGCCTTACCACTAGCCTTACTTTCTATGTGAGCACAACCCCATCCTACTAAGGGTCTTTCTCCACATGAAATTCGCATGGGTCGCCCTCTGTGTATGCCCATGACACCACCACCACCCTTTTCTGAATATGATGCATTTGATAATGATATTCTTTTGTACAGCAAATCTCTTGTTTCCTTCCTACAGTTTCACCACCGACAAGTAGCAGCTGCTCAACATTTTCCAGATCCTTTCCTGTCATCCGCCCTACAACCAGGTGATTGGGTTTATGTTAAGTCCTTCTCTAGAAAAACAGTGCTCCAGCTGCACTGGAAGGGACACTTCCTGGTTCTTCTGACAACGTCATCTGCTGTGTGACTGCAAGGATCTCCAAACCTGGATCCACATTTCACACATCAAAAAAGTTGTGCCGTCTGAAGACCAACAGCCTTTACCTTTTTCAACCTCAGATTCTCCTCCCATTGCTACTTGTACTCGAAGTAGAACTGTTCCAGTACCTGACAATGCCTAACATTTACCCTTTTGGAAAACTCCAAACTCCTGACACTACGCAGACTCAACAACCATTTCCACAAAAATATTGGACAGACATTTTGGTGGTCATTCTTGTTGTATTATTATTTTTAATGTGGCCATTTTTATTTCCTGTTCCATCGACGCATCACACCAAGCGAGCTATTTGGCATCCACCTTTCAACACCTACCAAACTATTATATTTGCCTATGCATCATCCCTCAATGTCTCTGACTGTTGGATCTGTACTGCTTTACCTACTGTTCATGGGGGATTGATGCTAAGTGCAGTCCCTTTAGGGGCTAATGAAACCTGGATGAATCTGATCTATGACACCTCAAATGTCACTTCAAAAGACAAGATAGATTACATCTGTTTAACCGTCAAAATGGAACTGTGAGTTTTCAGAAATTTGGTAAAGTCAAGGTAGGATGGAGTTTTTGTAATGTGACAGTTCCCTACAGGTGTAATAATAACTCCTCCTACTCTAACACTACCTACGAATTATTTTGTGAACTGGTGCATAAAACATATGAAGAGGTAAGAAATAATTCCGTCCTATATCAACAGCTGGGATTGATCGATAAGAAGGTGTTTCATTCTGAACAAGGTTATATAAATAGTAACATCACCACTAAGGTGGAAAATTGTTACTTTGTGTGTGGTGGAAGAGCCTATAAATGACTGCCAGGAAACTGGTCTGGTAGCTGTTTCTTAGGTTATTTAGTCCCAGCCATCCGACATACACCTGCTTTACCTCGAGGAAAAATTTGTAATGTCCGAGAGGCTAAAAAGCCTGCCAATCTGGTAAGCCAAATTGACACTTCATGGATTTATCATGATGACTTAACCCATGCTGGCACCAAAGGACTATCTCATATGGACTTGCGTGATGACGTCATATTGTGGGCTGGTATAATTCCAGCATACGGAGCAGTAAAATCAATTTGGGAACTGAGAAAACTGTCAAATTGCTTAAAGTATTAAGCAATGCCACATTTTCTGCTTTAGAACTAGTGACTGATGAACTGACTGCTATGAGACCTGTAGTTCTCCAAAACCGTACGGTTCTCGATTTCAGCCTAGCAGCGAAAGGCAGAACTTGCACTTTAATCCAGGAGGAGTGTTGTACGTTTATTTCTGACAATCAGCACAAAATTGAAAGTCATCTTGAACTCATTCAGAGAGACTCCGAACTCTCTAAGGCCAAGGAGGCCGATAACATGGGCATGGTTAACCAACCTGTTCTCAGGTTGGGAAGGTGGACTATTGAAGTTAATTTTATTAATCACAGTATTAGCTCTTATTGCCTTTCTTGTTGTGTTTTTAATCAAAGCATTGATTTTGAAATTAATGTCTTTTAAGACTACTAAAAAGGTGCCAAAGTTTTATATTCCCGTAGTTATGAATATGGATGATGAAATAAAAATGTGTGACAATGTTGAAGGAACCAGCCACATGGTTATGTTAGATTTAGGGCAAATGTATGATAGACTAAATGGTGATGCTTACACAGCATCAAAGGGAGGATTGTAGAATATGAATGGCCAAAATATGTGCTTAAGGAAATTGAGTATGTGACAATCTGTATGCATTGAGATGGACTTTGTACTGCAAACTCTGAGTAAACTGTGAATAGTGGAAAAGTACTAAAAACAGGAGCCTGCTTGAAAGCAAGAAATGTGCCTTACATGGAAGTGTATCCGATTTTCTTTATCTGCCTAGAGATGTAGTAATGTGAACTGCTTTAAGCCTATGGGTAAACCACTGATTGGTTAATTGTCTTTTGTACTAATTTAATTGGTCTAGTTTATATTTTTGTACTGTCAGCAGTATCACCAGCATATAAGCTTATGCATTCCTTTGTTTGGGGAGTCTCCCTGGTACTTTCCATGAGGCTTCCACACGTGTGTAATAAATACCACTGAAAGAGAGGAAGAAGTGTCTTGTCTTCATTTAAGGTAAAATGTTAAATGAAAAAGTGCTAATTCCAGCTGAAGGGATGGTGGTTGTGAAGCTGCTTATACCTGTTCTCAGGAGATTGTAGTCAGCTTTGGGGAATTTTTTTTTGTTTGACCCTAACAAGGGGGGGGGGGTCAGGAGAGATTGTGACTTCGAAAGTGATCACTTTATGGTCTGATCTTACCAAGGAGGATGACACTGTAGGGGTGCTACAGTAGCTAGTCATTTTGGTTAGGACCAGGTCCAGGATATTTTACCTCTCATAGGGGTGTCGACCAGCTAATTGGCATTGATGAAGTTGAGGAATCTCTGCACGCTCACGTTTGGGCTAGAATAGGTCTTCCACTCTATTGTTGGGTAGTTAAAGTCTCCCAGGATCAGGGTAGAAGGTTGAATCTTGATGGATTCAAGTATGCCCAGATAGGTGGAGTGGGCATCTTGAATCATGGTTGAGGGTCTGAAGTCAGCTGTGATTTGAATAGGTGTTTTATCAACAATTAACTGCACTAGGAGTGTCTCCTGTGCATCATACTGTTTGACCAGCCTGGAGGTGTGTATGTCTTTGACAAATATTGAAACTCCCCTTCCTTTGGCTTTGTAGCCCTCCATTTGGGGTCTGAAAGTATGGTAGGATGAGTAACCTGGTAAGGATAGGGTGCTCTCCACAGCTTTGAACCATGTTTCAGTGACTGCACAAATGTCAGCATCCTCCAGAGCAAAGAATGATTGCAATGAGTGCAGTTTCATGCTAAGACTCCTAGCGTTTAGCAGCATGAGCTTTAAATTTCATTTAGAAGACTTTTTCATGTTGGTAATTTTGTGCCCATGACTTTGCCTAAAAAAGGCACTATGGGGGAGGCATCATTCTGGGTGATGGCAGGCTGCTGCTTAAGGCTAGGGATATACCTGCCTGGGACACATATTCAGAGAGCTCAATCATGTCTCTCTTTGTGTAGTCCAGAGAGGTAAATTTCAAGTCATTCACACCAACATGGACTATGACAGAGTCATAACAGTACCTGTTTTAAGAGACTTGAGTGGGTGCGTGATATGGTGGATTCTAGCACCTGACAAGCAACCTACCGTGACTTTCTCCTTATCTAGCCTGGTGAGAGGCGTATCTGTGTGTCTCACAATAGAATCTCCTATGACTAGTATGTTGGGTTTGTGGGTGGGCCTTAGAAGCTGTGAGCACAGGCGTGCGTACTATGTGTGATGCTTGGTGCTGTGGGTTGTGATGTACGTGTGTGTTTTTGCTTCGGAGGTCTCTTTTGTTTAGGTATTTTTTTGTTGAGAACCTCCGCATATGTAGGAGTGTGTTGTGCAGGTGTGGGTGGTGTTAGAAGTGTGGTGTTCATAGTGTTTGTGCAGACAACCTTCTTAGTGCCAGATGTACTGGCTTGTGACTGAGACAGCAAGGATTCTAAGTTCTCAATGTAATTGCATCTCTCACATATTGTGTTCCTAGGTGGTAGTAGCAGAGGGTTGTCCATGTACATAAGGCAGTTGCTACACTTTCTCAGGATGCCCATATCAACCAGACTAGCAGGAGAAACCATAGGATATTGTCTGTCCATGGTTGTCAGAATCTATGGAAGAGAGGTCAGGGATAGATGAGTGGGTACTATCTGAGGAGAGTACCTATAGGTGTCAGTAGGGCTAGATAAAATCAATACAGTAGCTGCAAGTGAAGACCTGACTTACAGAGAAGTGCTGGTAAGGGGAAAAAATTCAGCTGAGATACCTCTCAAAAGGTTAAAACAGTGCAGCAGCAGTGTGTGATGCTCAGACAAGGGCAAACCTGCGCAATCATGGGGTTTAAATACCACAAAAACTAAAGTAAAATAGAAAAACTGGAATTGACCAAACAACCCTTGTCCCTGAGCTCTTAGCTCAATACCCTAATTCAGACCAGTTCCATCCAGTTCACTTGCTCCCACTAAGTGCAGGCAGGCCCTGGCAAACAAAAATGGTGTAGCAGGAAACACAGGAATCACACAAACAAATGTAGATACAGCAAAACCTGTAACCAGACTATGCTAAAAATAAACTGTGTTTAGGTCAATTTAACACAGGAGAACAGATGCACACTTAAATATAACAGCTCTTCATTTAAGGTTTGAGTACTTGTTAAATTATGAATATTTCATTAATGAAATGGTAGATGGTTATAGGTATAACTTTAAGAAATACCTCATATAACATAGAAAAGAATGATAGGAAATGTTAAGACTTCATTTTGCATGTGAGCTGGGAGCAGGGTGTATGTCACTGACTTTCATGGATTCAGACTCCGTGATGGCCTTTAAAAGGTTGTGAGTCTGCTAGTAAAACACATTGGAATATTGTAGTATATAATTGGCTCAGTCATCCAGAGCTTCTGCTTGTTTGTCAACAAAATCAGAGAGTTTGAGAGATTTTGCTTTCATGTGAAATCATCCTTGTCAAGAAAAAATAATTTGTTTTGCACTTGTATTATCGGTCTTTATTACATTCTCAAAGATTTGTATGCTATTTATTGTTTTTCCTGTACCCGTTTAGAGCTTTAAATTGCATTTTTCCACAGCTGTAAAGGCTGCTGTTCTGCAATTGCAGTATCCACATAGATTCTATTTGTTATTTCTGCGCTTTTAAGCATCTACTTTTGTGGTTCCCTAACACTTGGCCTCAATTTCAGTCATTTTACATTAAATTGGTCAAAGTCTGTACTCTTGTGGCAGTAGATGACTAATTTCACCTCTTTAAGTTAGGAATTGCTGGTGGAAGGCTTATTGTGTGTTTACCTGATTGGCTTCCGGGCATACTTAGTTTAAAACTTGCTTTTTTCTGCTTCTGTATAAGCTTCACATTTGTGTGAGTTTTGGCTCAGTTACTCAAAATGGCTCATCATTTGGTGACAATGCCAGAGAGTTTGAAAGATTTTACTTGCACTGAAGCTAACCTTGCCAAGAAAAATGAACTGGTTTGTATGCTAGGCAGCACTGATTATTTAGTTTGCTTTAGGTTACATTATTACAGCACTAAGATCTATTGCCTTATGTTTACTGACAACCACTTAATTCTGAAATAGGCAAACATGGTATGTGAGATATATAGTTAAACAATGTTAATGGAGTCAAGACTCTCAAATACAGACATAGAAAACACCAAACTGGTTGTCAGTGACACACACACACACACACACACACACACACACACACACACACACACACACACACACACACACACACACACACACACACACACACACACACACAATACTCACCACACTTACTAAGGACCAGACACATAGACCCACATATGCGGAGGTGCTCATATTAGTGTATCCAAATCTCAAATGTCTCCCAGATGCAGTCCTCAGAAACTCTGCTTGAGCATAAATAAGAAAACTCCCACCACAGCACATAGAACTACAATTGATAGTGTCTCAACTATCATGCACATAAGGCATAGCACCACACAACCCAATATTTTGGTTATAGGAGTCTATTTTGAAACACACTAATGTCCCTCTCACCAGGTTGGATAAGGAGTAGGTTACAATAGCTGACAAGGGCCAGAATTCACCAGATTATGCAAGCACTCAGGTCACTAAACTGCAAGTACCAGCAAGACTCAGTTATAGCCCATGTGTGAGTAAATGGCCTGAGATGTACCTCCCTGGATGATATGAAGATAGAAATGATTGAGCTCTCAGAATATGTGTCACAGGTGGGTATGAGCCTAGCACTGAGCAGCATTCTGCCATCTCAAAGATGATGCCACAACACCAACAAAAGAATGACTGCCTTTAATAATTGGCTTAGCTACTGGTGTCACTCCAAGGGGGTCCAGCATTTGTCAGCTTGGGAGCACAGGACTGAGAGGTCACACTGCTTTGCCAGAGATGGTCTTCATCTGCCACCTCTAAGCTTTCAGATACTGGCCAAAACATTACCCCGCCCATAGTGCCTTTTTTAGGTATTGCTAAACAGAAAAATCTTACAACACAGCAAAATCTGCTCATGATAATAAAGGTATTACTGCTTAATGCTAGGAGTCCCAACAAGAAACTAGACTCCTTGGAAGCACTCCTCACCCTAGAGAATGCTGACATCTGTGCAGCTACTGAAACATGATTCAAAGTTGTGGAAAGCACCCTGGCATTGCAAGGTTATAATGTGTTTCACATGTTCCGACCATCCACTGCACATGAAAGGACCAAAGGTGGAGGTGGATATGTTTACATATGTTTAAAGGTTCATAGGTGTGTACTAGCCTAATGGTCCTGGAGCCTTTACAAACCTAGCCCATTGGATTACCCTGACATTGTGCCACCCGACCTTAGTTCCTAGTGCCTCTGTTGAGTAGAGCCACTGGAGTGATCCCTGGGGTGAATTTTCTATTTCCCATCCACTCATCAAGGTTTCTCTTGAAGAGGGTCAATGAGATGCTCTGTTTGACATGTATGGGAAGTATATTTAATTGCAAGGGCAGTCTCTGGGTTATGAGCGTGTCCCTCCAGCACATTCTGTTGATTGTGGTAATGAGGTTGAGGTCACTGGGGCGTGTGGTGTGGAGAGATTGAGATTTCTTTCGATGTAGCATTTCTAACAGAGCTGGATCAGACATAACTTTGTATGTCAAGCAGAGAGTACCTCTAAACAGGCGACATGAGAAAGAGAATATTTGGAGTTTTTTGAGTCTGTCCATATAGGACAAGTGTTTAAGGCCTAGGATGCTCTTTGTGAGGTACTTTTGAGGCATCTTCAGTTGTTGCAGGTGTCTAGTGAGGTATGGGTCTATATTATAAGTGCAAACACTTAGGTTGTCGAATATGGCATGATCGACACCTATTAAGCGAATGCACAATTCACTGAAACCTCACAACGCAGAAGTACACATCACCAAATTGCTTTGTTTGGCCAACACCGTTCCACTCACTAATGAAAACAAAACATACTTCCCACTACACCACTCGCTACATATTACCCACCTAAACAAAATAAATAAATCACATACATAGACTAACCTAAACCCTACTTCTAAACCTACACTAACCCTTACATACATTACTTTCTATGCACTTACCTTAACCCGCACCCTAACCCTAAGGTCCATAACTATCACACACTTACCTTAATAAGCTATACCCAAACAAAATAAATCATCCACGCACATACACTTAACAAAACCCTACTTCTAACCCTTACATACATTACTATCTATGCACTTACCTTAACCCACACCCTAACTATAAGGTCCGTAACGATTGCACACTTACCTTACGGAGCTATACCGCAGAAGGGCCAACTATGCCGGATCAGGATTTCGAATTTTGTGGTTTCTGGCGTTCAGTGTACCCGCGGTTCTCTTAATCGGTGTCGATCATGCCTTATTCGACAACCCAAGGGTTCACGCTTTCAGTATAGACCCGTGAGGTGCATGTCAAATGGGGCATTGTACTCAGTGATTGGCCTAATAAGGGAAGACTAGAGGGAGACAATGATCTCTTTCTTCCTGGATGCAAAACCCTTAGTAATGAGATGTGCCACATAGAAGGACTTTCTGACCACAGTGGCAATCTGGTGGTCAGAAGAGAGGCTGCTGTCAACCTGTGTTCACAGATATCTTATAACACCTTCTGTTTTCAGTGAACTACCATTGATGTGGTAATTCATGGGAAGCAGGTTTTTCCCAAAGGGGATGACGACACATTTTTTTGGCATTGAGCTTAAAGCCATGGTTCTGACACCAGTCATTGGTCTCAGTGAGGCCTTTCTGTAGGATGTCAACATCACTTGGGGAATTGATAATAGCTCTCAACTTGCAATCATCTGGGAAATGGATTTCAGAGAAGTAGATACCAAATAGGAGAGGACCCAGGACAGAACCCTGTGGGACTCCACTCATGACTGGTCAGCAGTTTGATTTGGAGTCTGCTACTTTCACACTGTGCGTTCTATCTGTGAGCCAGTTTGCATCCCACCTAGTGATATAGGGGTTGATGCCCAGCTTAGTGAGTTTTTCTATGATTTCTGAATGGGGAATGGTATCAAATGCCTTGGCCAGATCAAGGTAGGCTGTATGAACCACCTTGCTTTCATCCACAGCTCTGGTGACTGACTCAAAGAAGTCAACCAATTTGAGCAGGCATGATCTACCCTTCACAAAACCAAAAAGGATAAGCACACCTCAAGACTGATCAAACAATATGACACATTTGAGCTACTCCATGTACAACTAACCGCAGGAAAATTCCCTTACCATAGCCTTACTAGCTATATATCCCCCACCATGCAAGTGGAAAACCATACCTCATACCTGAATTTACTAGAATCATTTATCATTCAGCCCAGAATTGCACTCATAAATGATTTCAACTACTCCTCCATTAACTGAGAAGCATACATGATAACTAACATGCAGGTTGAACAATTTCTTGACTATGTCATTGCAAATGCCCTTAGAGCAGCTAGTCTACAGTCCACTAGGGCTACAAATATCCTAGATCTGGTACTCACAAATATGACAGAGTGTTGCACCCACCAAGTGTAATGTCCTCACTGGTTAGATCAGATCACAAAGCGGCCCCCCTTGAAATAAATATAAAACTAGAACCCCCCAACCCTAAAACTTTAAAAACTTTTCAAAGGCAGACTACCTCCTATTAAGCAATGGCATAGCTGATTTCCAAGCACCCCAACCCCAGAAACCACAGAAGCCTATGTGGAGGTGTACACAAAAGCTCTGTATGACTATATAAACCATTGGTACAAACAGTGGTACCAGACTGAAATAAGCCTAGGACAAATTGCAAAATCAAGGTACCCTGGTGGACCCCAGGTATAAATAGGTTGTACAACAAAAGAAAGAAAATCCTGTTCAGAAGTAAGAGAGAATGTGCACAACACAGCAAAAACGTCCTCATTAGTTTAAACAAGAAAATCAGAGGACTAGTCAAGTCTTCAAAAGAGAATTTTGATGGAAAAATACGCTCCCAAGTTATAGATACCCATAAGGCATTTTTCAGTTATGCCCAGAATTTTAAGGACAGCAGCTAACAATGTACTGAATTAGTTGTAGACAACATCAGCTATAACCTGCCAGAAGTTATAGTAAATCAGTTAGCTGATAAATTCAGCTCAAATTTTGCCTCCCTATCACCTCCAGTTACCTCCCATGAAATACCCTCCACGATTCCTATACCAATTATCACAAAAGAACAGGTCACCACTGTGCTATCAAAAGCTAAAAACAAGGCTTTGATGGGGCCTGACAACATCAGGAGATACCTGATAAATAGCTAGAAACATGATCTATCATGCCCACTAGGATCTCAATTTAACCACAACCTCCAGACTGGAATTGCCTCTGGAGAGTGGAGGACAGCAACGATTATCTCTCTGCATAAAGAAGGACCTTCAGCAGACTGAGGATTAAGGACCCATACATTTGACATGTCTTATATGTAATTCTATGGAAAGAATAATCATGGACTTGATAAATAATGACATAGGAAATCTCCAAACACTGGACCTCAGTCTAATGGACTTCTTTGAGAAAGTCACTAGGGCCATGGATGAAGTGCATACTGACCACAATTTCCCACTTGGGTATTGTAGACAAACTCAAAAAACTGGGTATAAATACCTATGTCACCAGATGGATAACCCAATGGTTCATTGACAGGGCACATTGTTAGAGTGGGAGAATCCAGATCCAGCAACTGGCCAGTTAAAAGCAGTGTACCACTGTGTTCAATGCTGGGAGTGCTGGGGCCAACACTAATGTCGAAGGCCTTTGGCTGACCAAGTTTGCTGATGACTGCAAGCTGGTGGGACAATCACTGAATCCCCCAGCAATGTAAATATCCTTCAGAAGGGTGCCAGAGCCATGGCCTAAAACTAAATGAAAAAATGCATAATTATACCCTTTTGGGAAGTCAAATACCCCTGCAAAGTAATCATTATTATACCATGACCCCCCCAAAACGTGCACGCTGATTGGCCAGCATGCCCGTTGTAAATCGCGTTATACTAATGGAAAAAGGTCCGGTCGCCCGGACTTTTTCCCATTAGTATAACTCGTTTTTTTAAAACACTGTCTCGCTATGTTAAATGGGTTTAACATAGCGAGACAGCTTTAAAATAAGCAACGGAGATCTCCGTTGCTTATTTTAAAGCTGTCTCACTATGTTAAACCCATTTAACATAGTGAGACAGTGTTTAAAAACAACGAGAAAGCAAGATCTCCGTTGCTTTTTAGTGTTCGCTATGTTAAATGAGTTTAACATGGCGAGACAGTTAAAATAGCAACGGACATCTCCGTTGCTTATTTTAAAACTGTCTTGCTATGTTAAACTCATTTAACATAGCTATAAAAAGCAACAGAGATCTTGCTTTCTCCGTGCTTTTACAACTCTGATGTACTGCGCGGCGTGCAGTACATCAGAACTACGCGGATGCCAGACATCTGCGGAAGGGCAGTAAACAGGCATTATACTATGCCATTATTTAAGAAAAGTAATAGTTTCTTTTCTTAAATAATGTCATGGTATAATAGCAATAACCCACTTCTGGGTGTGGGTAATGCTAAATTTACCCACGGTTGGCTTTGTTTGGTCCCTCGGGCTTCGCCCTCGGGACCAAACCACGCCAACCGTGGGTAAATTTAGCATTACCCACACCCAGGCGTGGGTTATTGCTATAATAATACATCCCAAGAGTGGCCCCAGAAGTGAGAGATCTAGGTACGCAGATAGATAGTTGCCTGAAGTTTGACCACCATGTGTCCACAGTGTTGAGGATGGAAGTCTTTCTATGTGGCACAGCTTATAAGTAAAGGCATGGCATCCAGATTCAATGAAGTTATAGTCCCACTGTACTCGTCCTTCATCAAACTAATAATCGAGTACAGTGCACCTTTTGGCATGTACTTGCTCAGGCACTTGCAACAACTGGAGTGGCTTCAGAGGCTCCTTACAAAAAATACAGGGTGTAAACAACATGTCCTGTGCAGAGTCATTAAAATCCCTATCCCTTTACTCTATCTTCTACCTACTATAAGGGGTGATCTATGCCTAACCTGCAAGGCACTATCAAATCCAGCACCAATGGAACTGTTGCACATTTGTTAGACAATCTGCATGAGGACTACCCAATCCAAGGATCTAAACCTGGTCTGTGACACAATCAAAACATACAGGAGAGACAAATATTTGTCTCAGAGATTACCCATTCTCTGGAACAAGCTCCCTATTCATGTAAAGCAGAGCCCTTCCCTGACCCTCTTCAAATGCAGTTTGGATCAATGAATGGGGAATCGTAAATTCACTCTTTGGGTGGTGCCCATGATGCTTATGGACAGGGGTAGTCTGTAAAATGCTGAAAGGCATAGGCACAAAACTAAGCCATCCTCCAGCTCTTAGGGATTGAAAATCAGATAAAAATCAGATAATAATGGATGGGCTTGTAAGGGCTCTTGAGCCGATAGCTTCATAATCTCTTATGGACTTATAAAGCTATGAAGTCCTTGGCAAAGCTATCCCACCATTTTGGGACTGCCCCATCAGATGTAGAGAGCTATACTAACAGACTGTTTCACATAGAGGTATAGCTCATACCTGTCAAACAGCTAACCATCTGTTTCCATCACTGTAATATGGTCATTTAACAGTTAAAATCATACAGTGGTGTACCGCTATGCTCAAAATATTGCTATTTCTTGAAAACAAATGCTTGTACAACTATGTGTGTTTCTACTTAAAATGATTTATTGCATTTTTTTAAGTTTTCTGCTTTTTTGTGTGTATTGCAATTGCAGTATCCCTTACTGTAGTGTCAACTATTATGTGTGTTTTTATTAATTTCCTTGCTGAGACCATCAAGATAGATCTTCTGTTGGAATTCTGAAACATATTTTTCTGAAACTCCACCCTCCAGTATGCTTTCATGTTAGGTTAACAGTGCTAGAGTAGAGCTGGAAATATTGAAGCATGGCAGGCTTACATTTTCAGAGACTTGCTCTTATTTTGTTCTAGGTTTTGACAGTGACAGGATAAAAAAACAATGTAAATGCACTCACATTCAGTTTTGTAATCTTATCATTATCACACTAGGTGCTTTATTATTTCACTTGACACAACTTTTAAAATAGCTACTGTTAAATTTTTGCAGTGGTGAAATATATCTGTGTGTTCTACTGCTGGCAGCCTCATCCTTGTTGCAGTTCATTTTTAAAATGGCATGAGTGTTGTGTTTTCTTTCCATGGATATATCTAACCAGTTCAGTTATGTATTGTTTTTAGGTGTCTAAGCCAAGATAGTTGTGCTGTACATACCTCTCAATCATCCAAAATAACGTAGAATGTCTCTGACTGAGTTTTCTCACCCACCAACCTGCGCGCGTGCGCGCGCACACACACACACACACGCACACACGCACGCACGCACACACACACACACACACACACACACACACACACACACACACACACACACACACAACTTTAACATAATACCAATGCATACTTCATACACAACTCCATGATCTACTTCCAGGGCTATCATCATTCCACCCTCTCTCTCTATCGCTATCCAAATTGTTTCAGGAATAAGGCTTTGTTGCCTCGTAAAACACATTACATACCTGTCTTGCAGTTTTGTACTAAATTTTCACATTACACACAAAACTGAAACAATGCACTAAATTTCACTAATTTATCCAAGAGCAAATGTGTGTGTGTGTGTGTGTGTGTGTGTGTGTGTGTGTGTGTGTGTGTGTGTGTGTGTGTGTGTGTAACTAAACATGACACAGTGTCTGAAGATCATTAGAGTGTTCATTCCTAATTTCATATTCATAGCTAATTTTTACACAGAAACATACCATTCATTGACCTGTTTCCTTACATTCCAAACAAAAACACATTGCCCATACACATATTACCACTCAATTCATTGACGAAAACAGCTATTCACTGCTGTGAACCAACTGTGATAGCAGTAATTGCGACTACAAAACAAATGCAATACAATCACCAGATTAGTAAATATTTATATTTCATTCAGTAATCCATCAGCAAAGGAAATTCATTATATCCTAGCAGAAACCATATATCATCGTTTCCCATTTTATTTATTTATTTATCTATTGCCTTAGTTGACCAGGAAAGTTGAACTGAGTAGAAAACCCCTTTTAAGATGAGGCCTGTAGAGTAAAGGTCCACAAGATACAGGAGAGAGAGAAAGTGAGAGAAAGTAACAGACATACATACTGTGATGAATCATTTGAGCATACAGTAATGAGCAACAAAACCAATGATTGAGCATACAATAGCGAGAAAAATATATATTTGAATAGTTGGCATACAAAAGTATTATTATCAAAATATAATCAATGCAATCTTAAAATCAAACAAAATTAGATCAGAATGAGTGTTTACACTACAATTTGTAGACCTATAGTATTTTATAATACAAGAATAGTGTTTAAGAGAACTTTCATAGCAATGTAAAGTTGAGAAGAGTGTGATACTATATATGTGACCAAGAAGACAATAATAGTACAGGATAAGAGAGAAGATTACTAGACAAGAAGACATTTTAGAGCAAGATTTCATTATGGTATGGAAATCATTAACATCAACATTGCTGTTATCTGAACTTTATGCCGAAGTCAAATAAGGGTAATCCTTGCATGGATTTAGAAATCCATCAGCAGAACTAAAACCAATAATGGACATCACTTCTTTCACTAGAAGGAACACCCCAGTCCTCAGCTGATTTCGTGCAGTGAACTGACAGCTTTAGTGGAATGCCTTGCATGACATCAAAGGTCAGAGGGCATTCCACAGAGAATTACAGGGAGGAGGAGCATCGTACAATGAAAAACAATACAACAAATGGGAAAGATTATTGGAAACCATGAAACAACTATGGCAACATCACATAAGGAGGCATTACAGTAATGCAACTGTGAAGGTAAATATAGCAACAAATCACTTTAAACTTGTCCACACGACTCTAGTAGTTGCGGAAATGTGAATACTGGTGTCTTAAAGACTGTTTCATTGTTAATGCATCAGTGGCTTTTGTAACTTTGTTTTTATATGAAATACCTTATTAGTCATATATATATATATATATATATATATATATCTATATATATATATATATATATATATATATATAAAAAATTGTTTGCCAGTGTTTTAGAATTTGTCTTCCTGAGCTGCTCCAGTGGTAGACATTGATAATGTCCTGACTACAGCCCAATTCAACCTGGTTTGATTAGCAGCTCAGGTGACAGGTGGAGTGCCAGGGAAGAATAGGAGTATCTGTCCTGGGTGGTAGGGCATTTGTTGATGACACTCCCTTAGGGGAGGTATGGTCCAAATAGAAGAGGTACCCTTGGGCATAATCAACCTGTGTGTGGGAGGTGGGGCAGGGAGTGGGTAGGGATTATATAAAGAACTCCCCAAGGCAGATGCAAGATGGCTGATCTTACAGGATGTCCTTAGGATTCACAAATGGCCCCCAGCAAGTTGGGGGGTGGTGGTTGGAAATAAGCTATAGACCTGGTTTAGATGTGGGGCACTGGGAGCTGGGCCTGTTGAATGGTGTCCCAAGGGGGACCTTAAAAATTAAAAAAAAATAGTTTGTTCTTTTTCAGCATTCCTGTAAAAGACCCTTGTTTAGTGAATATTCTCCTGGTCATCAAAATGAAAGAAAAACTGAAAGGAAACAGTAGATCAACAGAAGATCTGTTGACTGACAACACTTTAAAGATCTAATGACCAAGTTTACAATGCAATCTAATATTTCTGACCTATCCTTTTTGGAGTCACATGAACCAGAAACTGGCATATGTAGCCAAAATGCCTAGCAGCAGATAAATTGCACAGCAACTAGGCAACTGTCCACACATTAAAGCAATCACTGATAGCCCAAGATGCATAGAAATGTTCACAACTAAGGTGTGGGGGCTCTCTAAACCAAGCTTAAAATAATCTCCAAGAGATCCAATATGTGAACATGTTTATTATCCTAAGATCAAATGCATTGCACTAATAATCACTGCTTAACAATCAGTGATGGTGGATTTGTCCATGACTGCCAAGGTTTGTTTAATGAATGCAAATCATAAGTTGACAAACTTCATTTGGAATAGGTGTATCCACCATCACCTATTGTTTGGAAGAGACAATTTTATTGATATGAAATCATTCATCTTCATCATCCCCCTTTTTATCATTTGCTTCTACATGGGGTCAGGGTATTGTGTTAACTGTTGCCAGCTCTCTCGATTCAGTGCTACACTCCTGCCTTCTTCAACACTGACTGTCACAGGCCTTCTTTCACACAATCCATCCACCTCTTTGCTGGACATCCTTGCTTCTTCTTGCTGTCTGTCTCAAATTGTCCTCACCAGGCTGTTTTCTGCTTTTCTGTACTTGTCCAAACCACAATAATTTGTTGTCTTTGATGTTTTCTGCAATTGGAGCTACTTTGGCTAGTGCTCTTATGTCCTCATTTCTTCATCTGTCCCACAGTGTGTATCCTACCACCCTTCTAAGGCACTACATTTGCATCACCTCTAGCTTCTTCAACTGTTCTGCCTTTACTGCCCAGGTTTCTCTACCATACAGTAATACTGGTCACACCACTGTCTTGTACACTTTATTTTTCAGCTTCTTTGGCATTCTTCTGTCATAGACTACACCTGACACTCTATGCCAGCTGGCTGCAGCCCCTATGATTCTAGCTTTGGCCTCTTCATTCAGACTTCCCTTCTCCTCAATCACCCCTCACAGGAACTTGAAGCTGTTTACCTGTTGCACTAGCTTTCCTTCTAGCTCTATTAAACTTCTTCTGATTTCCCCAATTTGCTGCGATTACCACCATATTATCTGTGTTTAGTTTCATCCCACGTGCCTTCAGTTTTGCATTCCATTCTCCTAACCTTTGCTGAAGTTCTAGCTCAGAGTCTGCCTGTAATGCCACATCATCTGCATACTGCAACTTTGTTGATCTGCCCGCTCCAACTTGTTTGCTAATGTAGTCCATCACCAATATGAACAGCAGTGGGCTCAAAGCTGAACCCTGGTGTACACCCACTCCCACTGGGAACCCCTCTGTGAGGCCGAACTCTGTTCATACTTGAGTCATTACCTACACTAATTCTACCAATGTTTCTGGGACTTCAAACCACTGCAGTACTGCCGAGATCAGCTTTCTTGGGACCTTGTCATATGCTTTCTCCAAGTGTAGAAATTCCCAGTTGGACTCTCTCCTCATCTCTAGCTTCTTTTCAAGTATCTGTCTCACTGTAAACATTGGGTCAGTTATGCTGCATCTTGATCTGAATCCGAACTGCTCATCTTCCATCTTATATTCTACTACTCTGCGTATCCATTTATCACTCTCCCTCTCCAGAACTTTCATGCAATGTGATAGGAGTTTGATGCCACTGTACTGCCCAGAATTGTGGATGCCCCCTTTGTTCTTGTACACTGGCATGAGTGTGTTTATTCTCCAGTCATCTGGGATACGCCTTTCTCTCCACACTGCTATTAGCACCTTCAGGAGCCATTTCTCCCCTATCTCACCCAGTATCTTTGTCATATCTACTGTGACCTCATCTGAGCCTGCTGCTTTCCCTGACTTCATTTTCCTTAGTGCTGTTCTTACTTCTTCTAGGGTGGGCTCCTCTTCTTCTCTCATTGCAGGCTGTTCTCGGGCAGTACAGCTTTTCTTCATTCAGAACCTGCTGGAACTACTCCTTCCATCTGCCTTTAATGTCCTGTGGACTGGTTAGCAGGTTATTACTGGCATGCCTTATGAAGAGTGTCTGACTACCTTATTTATCTTTGCCTTGTGACCTGATATAATTTCTTTGTGCCAATTACTGAGTCACTTTCCGGAAGATGGCAGTCTTTCCGATGCCCTACTCTTTGCTATTGCAACTTCTTCCTTAGCTTCTCTGTTAGCCAGCTAGTAGTCCTTCTTAGCCTGGTCAGTCTTTTCTATCCTACTTCTTCCTGTACTTCATTCTTTTGATGATCTCTTAGATTTCTACATTCCACCACCAGCTTTCCTTATGTGCCTTATTTCCATACCTGGCTTGGCCACATATCTTTTCTGTAGTCCTAACACATACTGTTTTTAGGCACTGCTATTCTTGTTCAACTCCACCTATTTCCTCCACTTCGTGGGGTGCTAGAGCCCTGAGTAATTCCTTGAACTATTGTACTTTCTCTCCAGTCAACTTCCAGGTCTTCAGCCTGGTCTCTGTTGACCTTAGAGCCTTCTCTGACCACTGCTTGCAGTTGATTGTGGCAACTAGTGGTTTATGCTGTGGGCCAACTGTTTCTCTGGGGATGAGTTTGCAATCATGGATTCTACACCAGTGCCTTTCTTACAAGGAGCAAGTCTACCTGAGTTGCATGTTGGCTACTCTTATATGCGATCTTGTGACTGTTTCTCTTTCTATGCCATGTGTTGGCTATTATCAAGGCATTTGCCAGACAGAAGTCTAGAATGGCTTCTCCTTCTTTATTCCTATTGGCTCACCCATGTAGACCCCTGGCAGCCCTCATGTGCTGTCTGTCCCGATATGTGCATTCAAGTCACCCATTATCAACACCAATTCATGTTGTCCTTCTTTATCTAGCAACTGCTGTCTGAATGCACTCTTTTCCTCACTATCACAACCCTGCTGTGGGGCATAGCCATAGGCTGAGATTGGGTATACTGCCCTATCATTACACTGGAGTCTGATTGCCATGAGTCTGTCATTAATTCTGATGATGTCCCTCACTATTTTCCAAAGCATCTCTCTCACCACATTTCTAGCATGTCCCTCTCCTTGAGTAGCAGAGTCTGTATCCCAAGCCAAGTGGCTTTGCTGCACTGCCCTTCCATCTCATCTTTTAGATACATAGGATGTCCATCTCATCGCTTGGATACATAGGATGTCCAGCCTCCTCCATATTATCTACTTCCAAGCTGTGTCCTGTCAGTGAACCTACATTAAGTGTAGCAATTCTCATTTCATGTTTGGCAGGTTGATTTTATGTCCAGCTTTTGGTCATCAGAGCCCGAGGCTGGACAACTAGACACCCTCCCACCATTAGCAAGGGTCCCTGGCATAGGTCAGAGTAGGCCGGGTCCTCAACTTACCTATCACCAGTAACTACCCATGCCCATTTTGGTGACATTAATCAACATGACCAAATCACCTAGAGCTATATTTTACAGCAAGTGACTAGCCCTGCCACAGCATGCAGTCTGTGATCTGTGTGTCCTATCTTGAGGATACTGTGCACCACAGTAGATGCCCAAAGCATTTGGTTTGTGCAACTCTTTCCCTATAGGGCATCATGTAGAGTTTGTGCTGCTGCCCACAGCTCCATTCATTGGTGAGTCTTAGACGGAAAGACTCAGTATGTTTTTTGGATGTGGGAAAAACCCCACAGAGACACAGGGTGAGCATGCATACTCTAAACAGGCATTGGTCGGAGGTCAGGATTAGACCTTGTACCTTGTGCATGGGAGGAAAAGACCTTAACCATTATGCCAGCTGTTCTTTCTCTTGTACTTTGTGCATTTGAGGTGAAGACCTTAACCATTATGCCAAATGGTCTCTATTGATATGAAATATTATAAGCAAAAAGATTTTCTACCCATTTTAATAACTTTGTTGGGTACTTGTTACTTACATCATCTATTCTTACTATTTATGTTAATGGTGAGACTTATCCATGTTGACTGTTGTGTGCACACATTGGCAGTGAATGGTGGAATTGCTATTTGTACCATTGACAATGCAGCTTTGTATTGCTTTCTACTGTGACACTTGTTTTTATTTTAATTATTTTATTTAAATTGTATTGGTATGAATATAGTTGTTCAGAAGGTTTCTTAAGATCTCTCACTTTTTACCATTCAATCACATTTACTTTTGGAAAAGTATTATTTTGACTTGTCAGAGGTAAACCGACAAATTGCAGCAGTTCTGATTTTTGAATCAAATTATCTAAACAGGTCTTTCTGCGATAGCATGGTAGTACATTTAATTTTCTACCACTAAAAAAGCTCTGCTTAGCAAGTCAGGTTTGTGCTTTTATAGATTATTTTTGGAAATGGTGCACCATGTGTGAGGAACCTGTCAAGAACCAGCATACACTTAGGAGGAGTACTAGTGTTTCTGTGGCCCATGGGCCTGATGTGGCCCTCAAGTGACAAAACTGCAGGCTCTGTGGCCATTTTACACATTATCATGCAATAATGTTTCTTAGCTTGCAGTGCCTTTATGTTTATTTTTTTACAGTTTAGTGGATATTTTCTGCTTAAGAATAAATTGGATAAGAACCATACTGGAACAAACTACATAAAAATTGTAATTATGGGATCAATACATACAAGGGAGGAATGAGTTTTAAAAGAAAGCAGGAGTTAAATGAGTTATGCAATGTTTGACTGAAAATGTTTGGGTAGATTATAGGTGATGTAGAATATTGGAAATTGGGACTGTGCCAGTATGGTTTGTGATGTAAAATGCTTGCCTATACCCTTGTTCCCTAGGAAGGGGATCCTCAGAAGGAGCTAGAGTAAAACATGCTATAAAGGTACTATAAAACATACATATCAGTGAAATGTTGTATGTTTTCAGACAAAGGGATATGAGCCCATGAGTGTCTCAGTGATATTCTGTATATTGGTACATTAGCTAGGGGTGCCACAAAAGGAGTTATGTGCAAATTCGGTAAAGCTTACATAGTCATTTTTTCCATGTTCACATTGTAGAGCAATGCGATGGGCGCAGCGGGTTTTAGATTCGTGAAACTCTGTGTAGTGGCATGCAAGCATGTGTATTCATGCATACTAACCGAACATTTTGTGGTATGCAAACTTCAGCATAAGTATCTGAATTTTATGCTAATGAAGCAAACTAATATGGTGGAGTGATCCAACAACACTACACACAAACATGTAGGCTTTGTGTCTGTGCTGGAAGTGTACTCAAAAAGTACAGGAGCTCCCATGGAAGCAAGGGCATACAGAAGTCGTGAAATATCGACAGAATGTCCATAAAAAGGTAAAAACAGGTTTTTACTGGCTGAGGATGTCCAAAAGGATCAGGAATACTTATCAAATCACTATAAATTTTATACATTTTAATTTAGCACAAATTTGAGCAATATGCCGCTACTTACAAAATGTTTTAAAAGCAATAATACAAATGTAATTAAAAAGACTGGTATGGTATATTGTCACAACAATTACAGTAATACTCTGCATTGTGTCTTTAACTCTGTGGTCCTCTGCTGTGGCAGAGGCTACACGGCTACTATCCATGTAGTTTCCTGGCTGTCAGCCTGGTTGTTATATAAATGATGTAAAGAATGAATGGATTTGTTGAATCACAAAAAGCAGGGCCCATATAGGGCTGTACACTCTGTGTAAGCTTCTAGGTGGTGTGTGTTTTCCATGGATGAGAATTTCTGAGCACCACGTAAACCTGGTAAGTAGGGCTGCGCTCAACTAATCTGCTCTAGTCCTGTGGCGATGACTGTTAAGTGTTGGACTAGGGGTGCAAATAGCCTTAGGTTCAAGGGCAGGGTATATCAACCTTTAATCTTACTGTGCTGCCAGTGTAGGTCATAGAAATGAAGTGCAATTATCCATAATTAGTGTATTCTGTACGTATCAAGACAATAGGGATGATATTATAAAATGCTTTACATGATTTGCTGTCATTATGCATAGCTGTGCTGCTCATTAGTGCACAGAGTACATCCTGTCAATTATATCCTAAGCAGGTGAATGTCATTTAAAGCAGCCAATACAAGATGGTGGTCCTAATCAAGAAATGTATAAAGTATGCATACAGCCTACAGTCTGATTTTCCCTTGATACTTCAACATCATTAGAGTAGAGCCTTGGAACTATGCTGCAATTTACACTGCTGTTACTATTACATACATTTAAACCTATCAACCACTTAAAGTAAGACGTGTGGACAAAGCCATAAATAGTGGTTGTAGAAAGACTAAAGAATATGGACAAATGTTACATAATATGCTCTTACAAACATATACAGCTGATGGAATAACAGGTTTTGCTTCACCATGACATATCTGATGGGTATGCAGCTTGAATGCAAGATCTGTGTCATATTATTTAATGTTTGCTATCATTACTGACCTCACAGTAATTTGCCATTAAATTACTATGATCTTAAATACAGGCCTGAAATATGATTATCACACCTTGACATTCAGAAAAAATCCTGTGCCGTGGACAGGTATACAAACAATATTGAAATACACACGGCAGGCCTGGGAGGACAGTATAGGAGATATGCTGGAAAAAAAAATATATATATATATATATATATATATATATATATATGTATATATATATATATATATATATATATATATATATATATATATATATATATATATATATATATATATATTTATATATATTTATGTATATATATTTACATATATGTGTTCAGTACAAAAAAATCATAGTCCACTTACCTACTGCTGCAGTCCTTGCATGTTGAATCCCTGAGGGTCCTAGGAAAAGTAGAGGAATACATATTGGCAACAGCACCACACATTTAACTGTACAACAGGGGTTAATACTTTTACTCATCTATAGGTATGCTCAAATAAATGTTATCAGGAATGTGGCTAACATCCTTTAAATGAGCATAAAACTGCAACTATCTGAAATATCCCAAACCAACACACATAGAGCTTAACACAACTATATACACTTATGACAGAATGCAGAACTGTTTTAATGATGATGTAACAAAGCATTCCTGGCAGCCCGACATGTGATGTGGGAGTGGCACCCACATCCAGGACATGGATTACTGGGAGCTGTCTTGTGTGAAAATGTGTGCCAGGAATCTCTCTGTGGCAGTTAACAGACCTGAACACTGCAGCTGTCTTACTTATACTCCACCAATAAAGCAACCTGCACACATTAAAAATATATACAGCATTACAGACTGAATGCAAATGTATTCTGCTGATGATCTAACACAGCTTACCTGGGTGCTCCTCTTCAGTAGCAGGAGTGGCACCCACGTCAAGGTCATACTGGCTGTTGGACCACTGGGAGCTTTCCTGAGTGGCAATATTTGCCAGGAATTCTTAGGTGCCATTGAGGGGTTCTTCTGCTGCAGGCCCACCACTGGTGACCTCATGATCTTGTGCCACTTCAGTGGCACACCTCCTGGCTGCATAGATCATATCAGTAGCTCTGCGATGCACCTGCTCATACATGCAACAATGTTGGCCCACACTGTTGATATTTTGGATAAGGTCATCCCAGAGTTCCAGATGTTCAGCCATTATTGCCCTCTGTTCCAGATGTTCAGCCATTCTTGCCCTCCCTCTTCCTCTTGAAAGCAGAACATCATGGTGTTGCCTGAGTGCATTTATAATCAGCTCATTTTTGGCCTCAGCAAATGGGGTTCTACATCTAGGGGGCATATCATTTATTAAAAGACAAAATAATGATGACACATATAAGGGTCACATAAGTACAAATAGTTGTACAGATAATGCATTAAAGGAAGACTCCCAATGCTCAAAAGTGGATTACACTGTAAAGATTCAACACTTTGCAGTAAATAGCAAGGGTGGTTACAAAACTAAGAGAGTGACAAGAGCAGAATATTATTTATTGTGCCCTAACAGATACTGAACTATGTCCCCCACTCAACATAACATTCCACTCTAGTTTGTTCCATAGCAGGATTTCATATCTCCCCCCACTCCTCAAAACAAAATAAACTCCAGGGTCAGGAACAATGGTGTTAAGCAAACAATGGGGAAATGTTAAAAGTGCTATCAAAGGATCTTTCCATGGAACATGTGTACATAGTTAGCACACAGCATTATATTTTATGCTTACCCTGCATCCTCTGTATCTATGCTGGTAAAGAAGGCTATGTAATGAGTATATTTCTAAGAAATGCATACAGATTTACATCACATTTCTTGTTATCTATATTCCAGCATATGCATTATTTAGGTTACAAGATGAATACATACCTGATGGAGTGCAATACTCCTCTGTTGAAATATAGTGAATCTGAAGAAATGTGTATCTCAGTTACAATCACGTACCAACTCTCATCCACATCAGTTTACTCAGCTACTCATTTCCCTTTTTATAATGGAGTACATCAATAATTGATTGCATGTGTCCTACACTGTGCTTCAGAGATGGTAATTACAACAAACGCAACTGAATTACATGGTACTCAACCAATCCTGATGACCTAGTCCACAAGGTATAAAAGCATTCATGTTGTCTCCATTTCCTTTTTTGTTTTTTTGTGGATTGAGAAAATACTGGAGCTGTTGTTGTGTCTTTCGGCTTTTCCCGGTTAGGGGTCGCCACAGCAGAACTCCGGTCTGCTAATGATTGGTAGTTGAGTTTTACGTGCCGAGTTACCAGCCCTGACGCTCAACCTTCAATGAAGGTACGCCCAGTCACACATGTCTCCACGCAGAAGACGGTCTAGCTGAGAATCGAACCGGACAGCGTCTTACTGTGAGGCAAATGCACAAAAAAGGCACAAATCGATTGTTATTATCTGATGCCTTTTGAATACATCTGTCTGTAATACAGGCCAAAGACACTGCTGCTGCTGGCAATAGCCATACACAGAGAAGTTGAAAAGTTTCTAGGGGATATTGACACTGGAGAAACTGAACATTCTCTCTCAGAATTGACTCACAGACAGAGATTAGTGAAGGAAACCATCCCAGTGGAAAGTAAGGTGTTTAAATGCTATTTGTAGTCACTGGGACATTTCACAGAGTGGCAGGCAGCATGCTTGGTGTGTTACAAGCATCAGCATCCATGATCTTCAAAACATCATTACTTGGTATGGTGCAACATGATAAATGCAAACATTATTTCTGAGTATATATTCAAAGGTATGCTACAATTGTATCATGTATTGTATTATCTTAAATTAATGTGTGCCTTACACTAGAGTCATGTACACATGACAACAAGAAATAGGGAACAGGATAGGGTCTGCAATAACCATGATGTGTACAGCTCAAACTGTCAAGACATATTGAACAGTGTGTGTACCATCTGGCACATATACTGGCAAACCTGCCAGTTAACATGAATCCCCTACGTGTCCCATTTTTGGACGATGTCTCACAGGCTCACATTGGGATGGATGCCTTTGATCCCCACCCAAGTCAATGTCTGTTCATGCTAGACAACATGGCTTTAATTATTTGCCGACAGCATAACATATTCCCACTTAATATCCGTAAACATTGCAAAGGTAATAATAAAGAATTGTGTCAACACACACTCAGTACCACAGTAGTAGACAGATGATTGCTGACTGTCCAAGGAACACAGCATGTTAGGACAGTGCTGTATATCTGAAAACAAGAATCAGAACAGCCTGTGTAAGGAGTAATTGAAGTATTTTCCAAGTTTAACATTTAACTACATGTACATCTAACGTACCATTTCAAAATAAATGTACATTCCCTATTTAAGTTGCTTGTGTGCTGAGTAACTGTTACTGCTTGCTACAGTGGTGTATGTGAGAACAACAGCTTGAAGGCACCCATGCATTCCTCTGAATCTACATTGCATGTTGATCTGGATTACACACCTATGTAGGCATATTCCCCATGTACTAACAAATTGGACTGTACAGTATATATCATAAATCGTTTTTTTTTCCTGCATGTTATCACTTTATTTCCTCATATTTAGCATGTATGAACCTTACAATAAATACAAATGTAGCTAAAGACTATGCAACTTCTCCTGTGGTGCAAGTAGTTAGTTGCAAGGGATTAAGTGTCACTTTTAAGTTCAGATGGTCCTGGGTTCGCATACAAGTATTACAGCCTTGTTTTTGTAATGTGTCCTTGTAGCAGCCAGCAGTGCAATGAATTCTAGACATTTGTATCTTTGTTCATGTTGTGGGAACAACTGAGAGTCTAAGACTGTCAAAACTAAACTCCATGGTTCTAATACTGCAGAATCATGTCCTTTGTAATGGTGCCACACTTCACATGATAAATTTTACTAGTTGACCTAGTATTTCCTGTAAATAATTATTGCCCTGATGGATGAGGCAGTCCTATTATGTTGTTTGTACATTTATTATAATAATATCCATATTACTTCACATATTGTGCGTATTTAGCTTTGCGCAAACACATCACCTGTGTTTGCGTGATGGTAAGCAACACGCACCATTTTCAAATGTTGCAGAAGTATCTGTTATAAGTGTAATTGGTGGGAAAAACATTGTACATTGGTGTTCATCTGCATTACACATAGCTGGCGTTCAGGGTGAAGTTTTGAGATTTCATTCTCAAAGGTGAGGTGTGCAGGAGTCCAAATGTTTGTTGGACGCCTTGTGAATGATTATGGTCTGATGACGACATCCATAGTGCATGACAAAGAGTGGACTTCAAAGGACAAAGAGATCCATTACTTATTGGTTATATATGTGCATTGACATTGCTCTTTGACCCACTGAGTAACATATGATCAAAGAAAGATGATTTTTATAAGCCCTTTGATGGCATGTATGTATGTTGTGCTCATCTATTTTTGACCAGGTTAAAGGCTGAAAATGGGAGCATAAGACAGATGAAATGGAAAAGCAAGCAGAGTGTAGAACATTTGGTAACTAAATAATGAATGAGCAGGATGGATGTGTTATAGGAGCATACTTTTCAACTTTGTAGCTCAATACTCTTGTGGAATTCCAACAATAGTTAAGTATTTAATGAATTCAATCCTCAATGATTTTCCAGAAAACTACATATTTTATGACAAACAATTGGAACTAATAATGGTTCATAGATTAGTACTAGGCTAACTGCCTTTGTGGGCCATTTTAAGCCTAACCAATTACCCCATGTGAGACTCAAACCCTGCACCTTTGGTTTATAAGGCAAATACCTTAACCATTATGCCAACCTCCCACCCCTGCCAACCTCCCACCCCATTAGTGAAAAATCTGGGAAGTTGAGAGTATGGATGTGAATATTTTTGTGGGACAGAGAGAAGGAAAAGTTGAGAAAGGAAGTCAGGGTCATAAGAGGTTAGTAGAAGGGGGAGTTTAGGTAACAGAGAAAGACAGACATGATGGATATGGTGTGGGATAACACAATGAGGGAAGGGGATTACAACAGTGAAGGAGACTTAGGACAAGCAGAGGGAAGACAATGGGTAGGGAAGGATTTTACAGCATACGGAGATGGGCATGGACACAAAATGAGGGTAACACCAGGTTGGGAGATAGGAATATGTGTTTGAGGATGCAGTCTTTATCAGTTTAGACCCAGTGCAAGACTATTCAACACCCTGGGAACTGTCACCAGTGGGTCCTGGCTAAGAAAGTGGAGTCAGCACTTGGCAGGGATGTGACTCAATAAACTGTTGAAGCATTGTCTCCATACAGCTGATGTGAATATCCAGCCTTCCATCTATTATTTCCTGCACAAGCTTTGGCCAGCTCTTGATGGGTGACAAAAGTGTTACTTCCTGCTATGAGCAGATACCAGTGTAACACTCTCTGATGCAGGGCTACTTGTTACAGGTCCTGCAGGAAGGGCTGGAGGCAACTATTGTATACCGTGACCCAGATGTACTGACTGTCTCTGGTGTTGATGGTGGTGGTTGCAGTACTGCTGTCACCTATGGAGAGACAATGGTCCTTGCCAGTATGTTAGGTGCAGATTACTGTGCTGCTGCATATAATTGTAACAGAAACAGAGAGAAACAAACAAAACGACAACAACAAAAAAAAAAAATAGATAAATGTATGAAAGAGAAATGATAGCAAGAAAGGGGATGGGGAAGAGAAATACAAGCACAATGACTATTACATTCTTAACTATGCTGATCTGCTAAGACAAGCATAATAACCTTGTAATAGTAAGACTTACACAGATATTTCATTTATCTGTTTGCTTGATAATAACATATGTGGGGAGACTAAGATAAAAGCCATTCTCATGTGCAGTTTTACATAAGAGAAGACTAAATGGAGGAGCTAATTATCCATATAGCATATCTGTGCCTGTGACCAGTGATGCTATTTATGTTTTGACAATATTAAAACTGTACATATACAAGATAAACTTGCTAATCCCACAATAAGTATGTCCAGCACAGATGACAGACAAGGGGCAGAAATTCCTATTGTATAATGTGAAATGCAGAACAAGCTACTGCTACTAGTTATGGATATTACATATATGGATCTTGTAGTGGTGCATTGATATTAGTGGGAAGGAACATATGCTTTGCCATGACAACAAACATTTTTTTTGGGTGGAGATTGAACCTACAGCCATTGTCTCAGTGCACATAGACCTAACATTGTGATAGACTTGTGCACACGTGCAGAAGGTGGCATGCAGAAGCACACTTTAACATTGCACATACTAGTACTCCTGAGCTATGCCAGTACTGTCAGATGTGTTACTGCTGTCTTAACATTATATGGAATTATTTTGAATGCACACAAAGGAGATTGGAGACTGTAAAGTGGTGACCAGAGAAAGTGTAGTTAGGCAGCATAGGATGGTGGTTTGTAGGATGAAGTTAGTGATCAAGAAGAGGAGGAGGAGTGTGAGGGCAGCACCAAGGATCAAATGGTGGAAATTGAATAAGGAAAATTGTGAGGTGGAATTCAGGGATGAGTTAAGACAGGCACTGGGTGGCAGTGAAGAGTTACCAAATAGCTGGGTAACTACAGCTGAGCTAGTAAGGGAGATGGCAAGAAAGGTGCTTGGTATCACATCGGGACAGAGGAAGGACAACAAGGAGACATGGTGGTGGAATGAGGAAGTACAGGAGAGTATACAGTCAAAGAGGTTGGCAAAGAAGAATTGGGATTGTCAGAGAGATTAAGAAAGTAGACAGGAGTCTAAGGAGATGAGGCGCATGGCAAAGAGAGAGGTGGCAAAGGCTAAGGATAAGGCATATGAAGAGTTGTATGCAAGGTTGGACACTAAGGAGGGAGAAAAGGACCTGTACCAATTGGCTAGACAGAGGGAGCAAGCTAGGAAAGATGTGCAGCAGGTAAAGGTGATAAAGGATAATGAGGGAAACATACTCACAAGCGAGGAGAGTGTGTTGAGGAGATGGAAAGAGCACTTTGAGGGGCTTATGAATGAAGAGAGAATGAGAGGGAGAGAAGGTTGGATGATGTAGGGATAGTGAATCATGAAGTACAATGTATTAGCAAAGAAGAAGTAAGGATAGCTAGGAAGAGAATGAAGAATGGAAAGGCTGTTGGCCCAGATGACATACCTGTGGAAGCATGGAGGTGTTTATGTGAAATGGCAGTGGAGTTTTTAACCAGATTGTTTAATGAAATCTTAGAAAGTGAGAGGATGCCTGAGGAATGGAGAAAAAGTGTTTTGGTACTGATTTTTAAGAATAAGGGTGATATGCAGAGCTGTAGTAACTACAGGGGGATTAAATTGATCAGCCACAGCATGAAGTTATGGGAAAGAGTAGTGGAAGCTAGGTTAAGAAGGGACGTGATGATTAATGATCAGCAGTATGGTTTCATGCCAGGAAAGAGCACTACAGATGTGATGTTTGCTCTGAGAGTGTTGATGTAGAAGTACAGCGAATGTCAGAAGGAGTTGCATTGTGTTTTTTTAGACCTGGAGAAAGCATATGACAGGGTGCCTAGAGAGGAGTTGTGGTATTGTATGAGGAAGTCAGGAGTGTCAGAGTGGTACAGGATATGTACGAAGGTAGTGTGACAGCAGTGAGGTCTGCTATGGGAGTGACGGATGCGTTTAAGGTGGAGGTGGGGTTACATCAAGGATCAGCTCTGAGCCCTTTCTTATTTGCAATGGTGATGGACAGGTTGACAGACGAGATCAGACAGGAGTCCCTGTGGACTATGATGTTTGCAGATGACATTGTGATCTGTAGTGAGAGTAGGGAACAGGTGGAGGAGACCTTGGAGAGATGGAGATATGCTCTATTGAGAAGAGGAATGAAGGTCAGCAGGACTAAGACAGAATATATGTGCGTGTGAATGAGAGGGAGGATAGAGGAATGTGAGGATGCAAGGAGTAGAGGTGGCGAAGGTGGATGAGTTTAAATACTTGGGGTCAATAGTTCAGAGTAATGGTGAGTGTGGAAGAGAGGTGAAGAAGAGAGTACAGGTAGGATGGAGTGGATGGAGAAGAGTGTCAGGAGTGATTTGTGACAGATGAGTACCTGTAAGAGTGAAAGGGAAGGTCTACAAGTGAGACCAGCTATGTTATATGGGTTGGAGACAGTGGCATTGACAAAAAGGCAGGAGTTTGAGCTGGATGTGGCAGAGTTAAAGATGTTAAGATTTGCACTGGGTGTGATGAGGTTGGACAGGATTAGGAATAAGTATATTAGAGGGTCAACCCAGGTTGGAAGGTTTGGAGACAAAGCCAGAGAGGCAAGATTACGTTGGTTTGGACATGTGCTGAGGAGGGATGCTGAGTATATTGGGAAAAAAGATGCTAAGGATGAAGCTACCAGGTAACAGGAAAAGAGGAAGGCCTAAGATAAGGTTTATGGATGTGGTAAGAGATGACATGCAGGTGGTTGGTGTGACAGAGCAAGATGCAGAGGACAGGAAGAAATGGAAACAGGCGATCCGCTGTGGTGACCCCTAATGGGAACAGCCAAAAGAAGATGATGATGACAACTGTTACAAAGCCAAAGAAACATTTTCTCAAGACAGCATGTGTACCCAACCTGCTGCTCTCTTAGGCACCTTAGTCTGCTTATGTGCATCTCCTCTTCCTTTTGATCTCTGCAGGAGCTAGAGACTTAAAAAGGGCATAATGAGAAATTGGATGGTGGCATATGCAGTGGCAGATTATTTGTTTAACTAAAAGGTGGTGGTGACTTTGCCATAACTTCAACCAGCCATTGGCCAAGGAGGTCATGCTTATGTCGATTCAAGTCACTGTAGTGGTGGTTGCACTGTTGCTCCATGTGTGGGATGCCAGTAGAATGGGTGACAGCCTTGACCAAACTATTTCAGGCATCATCCTTATATAGTAACTCAGCATAGCCCTCCTGCAGGAGTGTCCAGCAGTAATGCTTATGGCGGGTATCCAGAAGAATCCTGGACCTTCCTCATATGATCTTTGTGCTCTGAAAGAAGAACTACCCTTACCTTCTCCCTCCATAATTGTCTCACCTTCAAAGATCTCAGGAACCATGGCAGTGTGTTCGCACCCAAAACAGTTATGTGTCTTGCCCTCCATGCAGTGATGGGCACCAAAGGACAGCTCATTTATGTGATGCATGCTAACCAATAAAATACAGGTGTAAGACTTGGCAGCCCTTCATTCCCCTCTTTGCTGGTGAGAATACATGCTCAGGAGAGACTCCATTTTAGATTGTTAATATGGGATGACAATTCTCACTTCATCTCAAAATAATTGTCTTCCTGCATGTGTGTGGAGCTGCTGATGGGTGTGTGCATGGGTGTGGGTGGCGTCATGCAGTAATCATACGGTGGACAGAGTTGTTGCCTCACAACAAGAGGTTCCCTGGTTCAATTCTCAGTTGGGGTGCCTTCGGTGTGGAGCCTGCATATCCTCTTTGAGACACTAACAGAAAAAAATGAATGTGAAATAATATACATTTTCTGAAGTAAAATTAGTCTACAAATCTAATTATTGTCATTGTTAAGTTTAAATGGTTGCCAGTTTTAGGAGGGATTAAGAGGAACAGTTGAGAGGAATGTAAAACTGCAAACTCCTAGAAATGCAGACTACTTGCCCTTTGCAGACTCTGTTGAGACGATATACCAAAATAATCATTGAGGTGAATAACTTCCTTACATGTGCAGCAGTGTTGTTGAACTGGCTCCTGGCACAAAATAATTAAATGCACTCCACACAAGCAACAAATGCAAAAGCAGTTTCTTTGGTAAATTGGGTGTTGGTGAACACTGGTGTGTCACCCAAAATGTTGTGGGGTATCACCTTTGACATGCATAGGTTCTCCATCACTGCTCTAGATGATTGTCATTAGTCAAGTGACACCCCAATTCTTTTTGCAAAAATGGGAAAAAGGGGTTGGAATGAATAGATGGATTTATCAGGCTTGTTCATCATGCAGGCTGAGTGATTCTGGAACAATAATAGGCCCAAATTATCATAATCATCATACCCAGAAGGGTGAATTTTCATGGTATGGGCATGACTAAAATCACAAAGCCTTATCACTCTGTGGAAGAAAGGTGTTTGAATCCTGTGAGATACTTTTGTTGAATGATTCTTTCTGAGCCATATATCTGCCTAAATAAGGTAAACAGTACTTCTCGCACCTCCATTTAGTTGTAGAATTATATCTTTGACTGCTCCTCTGCTCTAATGCCTGTAAGGGATGTTATTTTGTCAGTGATTTTAGGATGCATTGGCCAAAACTGTCTAAAGAGATACACTGCAAATGCATTGCTCATATTATGAGTAATGTTCATTTGTGTGCCCTGCACATATGTAATTAGTCATAACCTTAGTGACGCTGGTATTGTTATGGTTAAGTGCTGATGTTTAGTTTCACTTCTGTAACTGATGTTTGGGGAATATGCACTCAGTGCGCACACAGTGCATGACATTTACTGAAAGACTGTAGGTAGACATATGTCACTGTCAGACACAAATCAAGCATAATATATGGTCTAGTACTATAGAATTATTGTACAGATTTTTATAGCACCATTCAAGAACAAGGTTACTAATTCCTCCGTTTTACATTACAACAGAACAATGCCTAAGAACAGGGCCCTAAGAAAAGTTTGAGATCTTCTCACCTATCCACATCCACCCAGAAGACCAGATTTACAGATGCGGTGAATGAGATGATACTACAAGCCCTCCAGCTCCATGGTCAATAACTTTAGCTGTCTATACAGCTAGAGCCCTTCAATGACTGTGCCTGTACTGACATAGTCCCTAATATAAATGAGAAGGGTGGTCAGGACTGCAGCTATGACATGGTTGATTGCAGGACCATGGATATGATTCATGTCACCACCTATCGAGCAAAAGCCATGGCACAGGAACAGAGGGGAACTGTTGGTGAGCCATCATCTGAGTCATCTCTTACAGTGATGGAGGAATTCCTGGTCTTGCAGCAAAGCAGTACCACCTCCACTGAGCTGCATAATGCAGTTCTGGATATTGTGGCAGTGTTGGACAGGCCACGGAGTGTCTCAACCAAAGATGCCACAGATATTTAGTCCTACTTCATAATATCAATAGCTCCAAATCCTCCTTAACACATAGTCAATGTAATGTTCATTAAATATGTCTGACCTATGGTATACAGGTACATTAGGGATCCAAGTTTGATGCCCATCTGTATGAGATGTGGACAGGGATATTAATTGTTATCATATTTTCATAGCTATATAGATGTCAGATGCATGTATAGTTGTGTTGCTGGGTCCCATTTACACTATATATTTTTTGCTTTGGTGTATTCACAGGTGATTCTTTATCCAGCACCAGCACTGTCGAACTGACACTGGCTGATGTTGGCGGAACTGCAGCCTCTGATAATGATGGTGGGGATGAGCTGGCACAGTCAGTGTGTACACAGTGTGTGTGTGTGTGTGTGTGTGTGTGTGTGTGTGTGTGTGTGTGTGTATGTTGGACACAGCATGTGTGACCCCCGCATCCCCTACTCAGAGTATGGACTCAGTCCTTCTACCTGTGGATACTCAGGAAACACAGCCGTCTGAGTGTATACAAGATGATGGGAACACTATAAATCAGTGTGGTGGCCCCCAGATCAGAGATGTCTTCATCAGCAGTTAATAGGGGGTCTACAGAAGGGGGGGGGTTGGTAATGGTACTCACCAGAGGTATGGCTACCAACCCCCTTCAAGGTTGCGTCAGCAACTGCCACCAAAAGTATGGGCATTGTTGTTGTGGAGGCTCAGGCTAGTTCTACCACAGCCAAGGCAGAGACAGTGAAGGTGATCCTGTCTGTGCATGCTGATCTATAGGAGTGCATGATTCATATGCTATGTGCAACTCACTGGATGGATTGAATCACATGCTAGACCATGCAAGGACGTTTATGGGTAATGTGTCATGAGTAAGGGACTGTCCTTACAACCAGTCCTCTGGTACATCCACAGATGTTAACCATCCCAGCCAGTTGATGAGCTGGTTCCTGCTCCTGCAGTTCTAGCATGTCCACAGCAGCAGCAGTGATTGTAGAGATGTCTATGCTTAGGAGACAGCATCCCTGTGTTCCTGGCCATCATCATGCTGGCATATCTGCTAGCAGAGGTTGGCCTAGGTAATATAGTACAACAACATCTAGCCAAGCTGCTGGTATATGCAGTGCAACTCTTGGAATAGCCATCTGTCATAGGCAGGGATGTGAATGGGATCTTGTACCCTCTTTTATGCATGCCCTGGACCTATTGAGTGGGCTGAGCCACAGTACTGCACCATGTACTAAGGCTGTGTCCCTGTAAACACATGCACAAACACATACACACACACACACACACACACACACACACACACACACACACACACACACACACACACACACACACACGGACACACGGACACACACCACTACCACATCCTACACACCCATTAAACATTGCTCCTTCACCCCAAGACAGTTCCCACACTACCCATAAATGCACTTTTACGTTTGGTACGCCTCAGCACTCACATACTTCCCTGTGAAAGATGTGTATTCCTGTATTCTCTTTTCTACCAGTGAAAATGATAATAACTGTGCTCTGCTCTTTGTACATTTTTCCTTGAGTTGCCTATGTCTGAGGCAGAGTGTGGCCTGCTTATGTATGGGTAATCACAGCCTGTTATTCCTGCATGCATCACTTTTACTGTAGTATATCTGCTTAACTCTTGTTTAGTTATGCTGTAAAATTATGTGCAATCTGCTGCTTCTTTGCTAGTGCCAAAGCATACTGTGCCCACCTTGGTCTGGCACCATCATCCCCTACTGCTGGGTCCTCCTCTGAGTCCTAATCTGTTTCAGCTACTGCTGTCTGTGGTACTGGGACTTGCTGGCCTTGCAAGATGCCACCATGCAATTACTGCTTCCTAACTACAATATTATATAACGTAGCATACATGGTCAGTATTCTGGCATACATGGCAGAGTCATACTGCAGGGCATCAACAGCTGTAGCCAGATAACACAAACCTGACTTCAGTAACCTGAACACATGATTTGTAATAGTTCTGTCTTCTGTGCACAGTTGTATCCCTGATCAGTTTGATTGTGTGGATTTTAAATGGATGTCATGAACCAGGATTCTAGGGCATATCTAGCATCACCCACAAGATTCCCCTGAGTGAAGTCATCCCTCACAAATCATTGATAAAGGTCACATATGTGTCATATGTGTTAGTCATGAAAACTGCCTGGGTGGCCTACATATACATTGTAGATGATACCCTGTGCATTACAGACCACCTGGCAGGTGATGGAGTGATACCCTTTTGGGTTCACATACCACCTTCCCAGTTTAACAGGTGGAGCCATTATTTCAATATGGGTACAGTCTATGGCCCCCTGCACAGCAGGGGAATGGTCTATGTCATAGACTCCTGCATAGTGTTCGATCACTCCTCTGGGGTATATGGGAACCACTCACTCGCCCTCGCATGCTGAAGCAAGGCATTCAGGAACTGATGCAGTATTCTCAAGGCAGATGGCTGAGATACACCCAATGTGTCCACAGTAACTCACTAAAAGGTCCCTGTAGCTAATATACTTAAAGCCACACATGTCTTTGTATCCATTTGGAAAAATTCATGTCTCCCATGGAGCTGTAGACAAGGCCAACACAAGTCCACAATTTCCTGCATGTTGTCCCTGTCCACATGGTGCTGACACACTATGTTGATGTAGTGGGGGGCATGAAATGTTAAGCATGATGGAATGAGCCTGTGCTTCTGGGGTGACACCGCACACTATTAGGCATAGTTGCCGCAATAAGATCTTCCCGCAAATATACATTTACAATGGCTGTGGCAACCCAAGCATATTTGCATGGAGCATATCTTCTGAACACAGACAAATGGACAAGTTCAAATCTAAAGAAAGCATAGTGTCACTTCATGGAATTTAAATGTTTCTGAATTGCTCTGCTATCTTGCTTTGCCTCATTGTCATACATGGTGCATTGTTACAAATTCATCAGCATATAGGATGGCCAACCACATAATCTGGCCAGCCACATCACGTAAATAGGTTTTCTGAATCGCGCCCACCTTGTGCTTGTCTGCTTGACCGCAATTTACTGAATCTGGTTTTCCAAGTTTCAGAAGGACAACAGTCAGATGTCTTAGTCCTCTTAAACCCCAGATGTTGCCATCCATCTTCTGAAATGATCTTTTGTCTCAATAGGAAATTCTCAGCTTGGCTTGTTATGGCAGATTATGATGCAATAGGCCAGAAAGCTAGAGAAACACATTTTTTGAAACAGAATGCCCCCTAGATAATAGGGAGAACTCAATGTTTGTCTTGTTAAGGTAATCAGCATTTAAGAAGTATTTAAAAACAATGTATATTCATGTGTTTGTCTGCAGTATGAAACATTGCAACTGTGATCTGCTAATGCTCTACATCAGTTCATAGTTAATTAACAGGCTAGCTGCTTTTTGGACCATTTTAAGCCTATACAATTTCTCTCAAAAGTAAGAATTAAACCCTGTATCTTACATCTGCAAGGTAAACACTTTAGCCATTATGCCAACCCCCTAACCATGTCCAGCATCTATCTATTACAGTGTTAAAATGTGTACTGAGACAGATTTTAATATATTTGCAAAACAGTTTTTCATCTGCTGTATCAGTGCTTATAGGTAGTTGCAGTCCATGAGACCATTAAGGAGCCTAGCTCAAATACCCAATTGCCCCAAAGCACTGTTTTCCTAAGTTACTTGTTGAAAGTCACACAGCAGGCAAATGAAGGCTGAGTGAATCAAACTCTGTATTATATAAAGTAATTTATTAACATTTCATAGCTTTAATTCTCTGCCCCATTGCCCATATTAGCAATATCCAACCCTTTTGGTACGTGAGCCCACAACCTTCAGCACCTGTAACTTTAAAGGCTTCGGGTTCAAAACTCAGTGGAGGTCTGCAAGCTGGGAGGGCAGACAAGAGTAACCAGTAAAAAATGCATTCTTTGGAGTTAGTTTTGAAGACGTTTCTACTGATTGGGCTATACATAACAGAGTGAAAATATCTGTATGGCCTGATCATACAGCAAAGAAAGAGAAAGAGAGAGCGAGAGTGTGAGTGAGTATGTGTGTGTGGGTGCACACATGTGCATGTGTGCAATATATATAATTATTATGGATCCCCATTACAAAAAGGGGAAGTGGCTGAACTCTCTGTCACATTTAGTAATATGTTTTCACTAACACACTTTCCAAAAATTAAAATGACAGAAGGACTTTTGACACATAAGGCATTATTCCATTGTTTTAGCCTAAATATAATAGGTGAGACAGAAAGGGGAGAGGAAGAACTACATCACCTATATAAATACACCAATTAAAATATATCAAAATTTGAAAGCTGTTGCCTACAATGGTGTGCACACATGTATGTGCACGTGTGATTATGTGTGTGTGTGTGTGTGTGTGTGTGTGTGTGTGTGCGTGTGTGCGTGTGTGCGTGTGTGCGTGTGTGTGTGTGTGTGTGTGTGTGTGTGTGTGTGTGTGTGTGTGTGTGTGTGTTTTCCTTTGCAGTTTGACGTAAGCTGGTTATACATACATTAATTTTGCAGTCTGTCTATACATTTTAATTGTTGAGTAGTACTGTCAGTGTGGGGAAATCTTGGTAGTAAGAGCTCTGTCATACAGTATGTAGCTGTCAGTATAATATAGTTTCTCTGAGCCTACTCTATAGAAACATATGATTCAAAAGATATACAAAATGGTGAATACAGATTGACTAGTATACAACACTAGTAGTAAGGATATTACAAGATAATGCACTGTTTCTGTCTCAGTTACAGACAAAATGAAGTATGCCCATAAGTTACTCTACAGTCATAAGTTGTGTACTAACATCAACTTTTGGAGTGAAAAACAAGTAGCTTCATACCATGTTTGGACTCCCCCATGAGTGAGGTAATTTTCATGCCTTATTGCTTATGTATCACATTTTATTTCCTTCAGTGAGTTAGTATGAACCCTAACTAAATCACACTGTGAGTTTTGCCATAAATATTCATTATCTATAGAGAATGCGTTGTGCTGTAATATGCATTTGCAATTGGCATATCCTAGGATATAGAGGAGGGTGAATACAGTACTTAGTGTTTCTGCTTTACGACATTTGGCTGCAGTCTGCTTCTTGGCCGGGGTAACGTTTTGTGGAGTTTAAGTGTTCTTCTCATGTATGATGGATTTTCACTGGGATTCCTATCTTGTTGCAAAGATATATTGTCAGGTGTATTTGCAGTGCTAAATGTTCCTGTCTATTCATGTGTGTGTGTGTGTGTGTGTGTGTGTGTGTGTGTGTGTGTGTGTGTGTGTGTGTGTGTGTGTGTGTGTGTGTGTGTGTGTGTGTGTGTGCCTGCAGTGGACTGAAATTGAAGCAAGGGGTTAAACAAAGGCGTGTAACATCAGTCTACGTATAACAACTGGTTATTAGCCATGGCTTAGCATTATAACAATGGAATGGCAAAAATAGATGCATATGGCAAAAGATAATAGCAGAGGGATTTTATTGTTATAGAGAGAAATTTGATAAAGTACATATTGAAACCTAGCGATGCATAAAAAGTTTAAGTAGTAGTGCATATATGTGACTGTGAGGAAACATACTGGTGCTGCTGAACAAGGGTTCAAAATGTCTTAAAGTACACAAAATACTAACGATAAAAGTACAGATTAGTAGTTCCTTATTATATGTTATTGGTAAGTTGCTTCTCTCCATTGGTGACATGCAGATAAAATAGTAGCTTAAAGTACAAGTGCAGCAACTTGAATATTCTTTGATTTGATTTTTGGCTTCTGCTGCTGCTCAGAAATATGGCTCAGTTTAAATGAACATTCAAGGAAATAGTATCAGTGCTACAGATATAAAAAAACGTATTGTATTATACTTAGGAATGCAGTAGCATATGCACTTTACATGTATATGATTAAAAGTAGTGAGTGCTGTTATATGCCTCTAGCTGTAGCTTAACCGAGGAAAAATGTTTTCTAAAGTACATTTCATCATAGAATAAAGCATGACTTTAGGATTAATCTGGCTGGAATCCAGCATAATTTGTTACTTACATTCTTTGTTAATAGCACCTTGCCTCTGGTTATGTTCTGTAATTTACTATCTTAATCAACATGGTGGGTTTTTCAAGCTCCTTTCACTAATAAAGTATTTATTGCTAACATTAAATATTAAACAGTGTGGGAAATTGATAGCTTCTTCTTGGGTGCTTACTTTCAAAGACAAGAAATTCTAAGGGTAGACCCTTAGGAAATCTCCTGTTTGCACTTCCTCTCAGTGTTCTGCTGTTGAACTCCAAAAGGGACATGAAATTATAGAACATCTACTTTGGCAAACTTGAAGGCGCTTCATGACTTGTATTCTTTTGACAATCTGAAGTAACTAGAGCAAGCTGTTTATTAACTTTGTGGATATTTCATTTTCAACACTGCGTGCTTTGAGGAGTAAGCAAACATACATATGTGATTCTCTAAAAATGCAGCTTTATTTTTATTTGGGTAGTTTACAAACAAAGAAACTAAGCCAAAGATGATCCTATTCCAAATGCACACCCTTGCTACTTTGTTTATTTTCCTATCTACACAAAACATCTTTCAGTTTCATTCATCAGACCTTTCAAATAATACAGTCCACAGTGAGACTAACCTTCCATTGTGACTTCTCCCTGCTACTGCTATCACCTGTTCCATTTAAAATGTTTTCAGTTTGTGTTTTAGTTTCTTCTACTCTTTAAGAAAACCTGTCTATCATTATTATTTCAGTCTAAAAAAAGAGATGTGTAAGCAGAGATTTTCAAGATTTTTTTTCATCTCTCTGCCTTGCAAAATATTAAGTTTTTCTACTTCTGGTTCATATTCCACCTTCCCTTGTTTAATTGTCATTTACCCCTAATCGCCATCCACCCCAGGGTCCATAAATTTGTTTTTTTTTTTTTTTTTTGCTCAATATATCCCAAATGCCTGATGATTGTCTTCCCTCTTTTCAGCAAATCGACACATTCATTCCCTCTTAACAGAGTGTAAGAGTTTGCTGAGAGGGGCCATCATTTAGACAACAATCGGAGGTGTTATTTTTTGTTTGTTTCATTTTTTTTAGCCTTACAATCCTACACTCACTCTACTTTGCAAGGGAAGGGGATATGCAACAGAATGTCCATTCTGGGCATTCCCTTACATCTGCAAGTGACGTGACCATCTAGCAGCCCTTATTAAGAAAAGGGAAGGGACCTATAAATTCAGATTTTGCTCCCATGTAAACATATACTGGAAAACAATAATATTATCATTAATAAGGACAAAATAAGAGTTAAGGAACATTATACATGTAATTCAGTGGGGATGATTTATACAGCTGTATGCTAGCATTTCAGTGGATTTTATATAGGTAAAACAAAAAGATGATTTAGGGATTGGATTTATGAGCATTTTTTAGATATCAAAAATAAAAATAAGAATAATTCATTATACAAACATATTTTACAGTTTCAGGCTCATAAGTTTAGTTTTTTTTTTTGTTATAGATATGGTTCATAAAGATGTAAGAGGAGGTCCTGGGAAGCTCTGAATTATGATGGCAAATAAAGGTAAATGCCATGAACTTCCCAGGGTTGAATGAACATATGTCTATATCTAGTATTTTAAGATTACGTTCTTTCAATGTTTAAATATAAAATAAAATGTCAATGGGGGTGGTTTATTTATATCATTAGGTTTTAACAATTGTCTGTTTTAATTATTGTGATTGGTTTTAGGATATCATGTGTTTTTTGTAAAGGATATTTAAATTGTGTTTTGAATATGTTTTTAGATTCTGAAGAAGTCTAACGTTACAAACAAATGAAAGAGTTCAGTCAATAAAACATTTTGGTGTTTCCACTCCAGCTGCTTATGCTGCTTCCCAGTTTGTGTTTTAGATTTAGTGTTTTGGTTCTTGGTTTTACTATGTCTGCTGTGGAACTGGTTAGTGATAGCAGCTGGACTGGAGGAACTGTTACTGAGGATATTGTTAATAGTATTGTGCTATTAATACAACTTGTTCAACAACTGTCGCAATATATTATTTCATTTGGAACATGCCCCCGGAATGAATTTAGTGGTACTTCTGTTCCATCTACTGTGGCTTCTGTACCATGAGGCCAAGGTTCGCCTCTTCTATTTAATCTTAACCCTGTTTTTTTCTGGATTACCTGAAGATGTGGACTCACCTACCTCTGGATTTAATCTCCAAGCATTGTTTAATAAATCATTGGAATTTTCTAGTAGTAGGGTGAGTCACACAGGTACTGTAAGTCACTCCATTGTGAAGTTAGAATATTTGTTGCTAAAGCGCCGCAAGATCAAATTGGAGAACAACTATTTCTGTGACTGTTTAAAGTTAAAAATAGTGCCTAAAGGGTTGTGTTACTGGAGGTTTCCATCTGGGTTAATGCTGAACTCTTACATAAGGAGCTATTTGAACTCTTTGACAGACAGGGGTTCAAGTTATTAGAACTTATTAACCACAACGCATGGTCTATTGATATTATTATGAGGGAAGCTGCTGAATTAGATTCATCTATTAACATGGACTTAGCCTTCCAATTTAATGTTGACCAGTACAATAACATGATTCACAAAATTGATAAGATTGTTGGGGATATAAAACAAAGAACAAAAAATTGAATCGGGACCAGGATGAATACCGGAATGGGCAAGCCTATCCTCAATCAAAGACGTTTGGAGGTGTGGTGCAATTCTCCAGTCATAGTACAGTGACGGTGGAGGGGATTGCCAGTACTAGAGATGATGCACTTCCCCCTTTAGAGCAGGTTCTTCTGAGGTGGTCAGAATGATTATGGAACCAGAACCAGCAAGAACAGAGTCCAATGGATGAGAATAGGAGAGAACAGAGGTGGCATCACCAAAATCAACAACGGACATATAAAAACAAGAGAAGGAGGTAACATGTATGGTTGGAGATGATGGCATTAAAGTCAGACTGTCTATCAGTGGTGACTTTTCTATCTTTAATTATACTGACTGAATTTTAGGGTACGAATATGTGGACATGTTGAGTAAGGGACATACTTCTATACCCAGTACCACAGAAAATTTAACAGAATCAATTACTGATTTAAAAATGATATCTTAGGAAGTTGAACTTGAAATTGATATTCAAAGAGTATAATGTTGAGTTTGTGCTGAATAGACTAGTAAGGTGAAGTATCTCCAACCCTCCTTTTCCTTTGCTTATTTATGAAAAGCTTTGTGAAACAGAATTTCTGAAGTTAGTGGGAAGGAAAGTTGGTGAAAAATATTTTAATTTAACTAAGGCTGAGAGTGTACTGCTCCACCAATTAAGTCAGAACAGGAAAAGTCAGGATAATGAAACCTGACATTGTTGCAATGTATAAAACTAAATATTTACAAAAAATGTATGAGCTTCTAAATGATGACAACTTTTATGAAGTTTTCACATTACATGCTGTAAATGTTTCACATAGAAAAATTCGTTATTTATTGGAGGATTTAGTTATGTACCAGTAATGAGGTTTTGCTTCAGCAAAGATTAGAAGGTGTATATTCTGCCCAGGTAGTTGAGTTAGTTGCTCTACAAAGAGCTTGTGAGTTAGCCAGAGGCAAGGTTGCCAACTATTTATGGACAGTAGATATGCCTTTGGTGTAGTACATGATTTTGGGCAACTCTGGAAACAGAGGGGGATTTTTAACTTCAGCAGAAACTACAATTAAAAATTCTTTCTATGTCAATTCTCTTTTAGATGCTCTTTTGTTACCTAAAGATTTAGCAATAGATAAATGTAGTGCCCATCTAAAGGATATAGATACTATTTCAAAGGGAAATAATTTGACAGATCAAGCTGCTAAGTAAGTTGCAGAAAATCTCATGTTATGTTATTACAAGAATCTAACTGTGATGATGTGCTTGATTTTAAGAAAATATCAGCTTTCCAAGCTGAAGCATCACAGTGAGAAGTTCAGAGGTGGCTTAAAAATGGATACAATAAATCCAACGATGGGATTTGGTGACATCAGGATGGCCGACTGGTGGTGCCTGCCTCCTTGCTACCTTAACCAGTAAGGGCATATCATTTACCAGCCCACACAGGTAAGACAGCATTATTTAATCAAATTCCCCAAAGTTGTTATGCTCCTCATGTCACTTCTTTGATTCTTCAGTATGTTAATAATTATGCAGTATGTTTAGAACACAAAGCAAAAATTAGCAAACATGCAGATATTAAATCTGCATGTTTACCCCGTCCTTTTGGACCTTTTGTTAATATGCAGCTGAACTTTGTCCAGATGCCATAATTTACAATACATGGTGGTGATGGTATGCATGTTTTCTGCATGGGTGGATGCTTACCCATGCCACAAAACAGATTCTATAATAGTTATCAAGAAACTTATTTTTGAATTTATTCCTAGGTTTGGTGTACCTTATACTATCACTAGTGATCAGGAAGCATATGTTAACAATTCTCTGACATAACATTTTTAATACTAAGTTGAGTCTTCACTGTCCCAACCATCCCAAGGGTCAATAGAACCCTTAAGAAAAAGGGGGGGGGGATCTGTCCCTATACAAGCCTTAAATGGCCAGAGGCACTCCCCTTATCACTGAGTATGAGGAGTACAGTAAATACTACAAGGAGACTGAGTCCCTGTGAGATATTAATGGGGAGAGTCATGGCCCTTCCAGCTACCCCTTGTGTCAAATGAAGAATTGACTCTAACTGATGATGTTATACTGCCATACTACAGAAAACGTATTCATTTCTTGCAGCTCTTTCACAATCTCCTGAGAAGATCTGCCACCAGCTGCAGCCTGGTGATTGGGTTTATGTTAAAACCTTCCAAAGAAAGAACTGTTTAAGGCCGAAGTGGAAAGACCCTTTCCAGATCCTGCTAACTACCCATGCCTCTGTTTTATGTGCAGGACTACCAACTTGGATTCATTCATTGCATTGTAAAAATACTTGCTGTGTGGAAGCCCCAGATGAATCATCTTTGTCAGTGAAGGAAAAGTGAAGGGTGAATCATCTGCCCCAGTGAAGGATTAAAAAGAAAACCAACTCAGACGGCAGTCCATGGTGAATCCAGTGACAACACATTTTGTTTTTGTTGCTGTTATCCCTTACAAACTGGTCAAGAGAAAATAGTTTCCTGTTGGTTCTTTGACAATATGCTGTGAACTTAAATGTAACAAAGTGTTGGGTGTGTTCACATATACTCATTCTAATGATTCCAATTCCTACATCACGAGTGACAATTGAAAATGAACTTAGTGACACTAACTTAACTTGGCACAATATGACTGACTTTTTAAATGCTGTATCTCTCCAAAGTGCAACAACAAATCATGGAGACACATGCTATGCCAGAAATGGGACTGTACCAGTGGGAACCAGTGAATGTAATGACAGTAAACATGAAAGTGTGTTGAACTTTTTACATCTAAAAAAGTATAACTGGGGAGAGGCATGAACATGATGGAGGATTGTTACTACATTTGTGGTGATCGTTCCTACCCTGGTTTCCCTATAAACTGGTCTGGATGTTGTTTTATGGGCTATATTACTCCTGCTAGTCAACGTTTCAAAAACCCTCCAGCAGGCAGACTGAGAAATAAACAAAATTTCACTGGAAAGAAAAGTATTTTCAGTCTTTATTGCTGGGGGTTGGGTGCAAAGAATAGTGCTCAAAATTACCATGTTTGCTCAAATTCTTCAGAATGTAGCAAACCATACTTCAGATCACATTAGAATGGCAAATCGAGAAATGACTCGAATTCAGACTGTGGTACTATAAAACCATCAGGCAGTCGACATAATGCTAGCTGCTGGGGGAGGGGGGGTGGAGTGACATATGCCATCATAGGAAGTCATTCCTGTATTAGTGACTATAATGATGAACCAGAAAATTTGCTAATTTCATGGAGCAAGGGGCCTAGGATCTGAACAATACAGCTAAATAATGGACACTTTTTGGATGGATGGGCAGTGCATTTGGTAACTTAGGAACCAGTATATTACAAGGTATCATTAGAATAATAGGTATTATTCTTTTAATTGTTTTAATATTTTCTGTTCTAAAGGCTGTGATTAAAAGATACATGTAATTTTTTTCTTGTTCTTTGAGACTGATCTGAAAATTTTGACAGACAGCCTCCCAGCGCTGTTTATGCAATAAACAAGTACTTTGCACATCCTGAAGTGTCATTCTTGACTGAGTTAAAAAGGTAAAACTCTATGCTATTTAATTTTGTACTTTAACAACATATCTTTACAGCCCCCGTTAAAACTGTTCACCTAGCACCTGCTTTGAATTTTATATATTTAATATAAGTGAAAGGCAATTCTAAAAAATGTTTATCAATTATAATATCAAATCCGTGATAAATAGCTTGTGCGTGGCTACTTACTTAATGTTAGTTTATGTAGAGTACAATGGAAAGTTTCAGACCGTTTTGGTGTATGAAACTGATATTGTCTTTCTTTTCTCCACTCCATTTGAGATGAGCTGCTGCACTTTGGCATGCATTATAACGTTGATCTGCCCAGCACTCATTCTGGGACTGAATGCCATCAGACTTAAACTTATCTCCTTGGCATGGCATTAACTGTCCATATTTACTCACTTTCCTATTACTTGCATTTTGAATGGGACCAAAAATGAATGTATCTCTTTCTTAAGCAGTTGTGGACTGGGCATGATTAGAAATAGTCAGTCATTTTATTGTACATAATGCTGTAATCAAGTTGGCTTAATTTTACCTGGAATTCATATTTACTTCGCTCTGGCGCTTTGCTTTTGGAACAAGTTTAGTACCCTTTGTCATATCCTGTCTTCAGTGTACCAACATTACTACTGTTAGCTGCACCAATTGCACAGTGTCCCTTGCATGCATTCTCCTGTCAGCCTCTTTGCACAGTTCTGACAAGGTACTCAAAGAGCAAAAACAAGTTCCCAACAAGGAAAGAAAACTTGGAAAATGAAGAAAAAATCCCAACAACGACCTGGAACACACTGGTTTTATTGACAACACAACGTTCCTTTGACTAAGCGCTTTCACCAGTAATTGGCTTCATCAGAGTCAAAGAAAACCTCTAAATACAACAATAAATAGTAAAAAACTTCAAATAATTAGTTAATTAATCAACCAATCATCGACCATAGAATGAAGTAGGGTGACTCGCCCATAAAAAGTGCCTAGTGCAAATCATTTCATCTAATACAGGTAAAAAAAACACCATTTAACAATACATATAGTGCTTGATTAAATTTAAACATTTCTGTGAAATACCACAAACAATTAATTAATTAAAAAGTTTAAAACATTTTTTGAATAAACATATGATAAACTCTCTAAAGACTTATTGTAGGTTAAAAACATTAACATAAGGAAATACATATAAACAATCATAGCAGTGAACAATGCCATTAAACTAGCTCAAACTGAAAACCTGCTAACTTTTGCCTTTGGAATTCAAACACAACAAGACCAAAAAAATAGTTTCATACTTTTTCCTCATAATGTTCCATCCCTACAGCATGTCCGTTTCAGATGCAAAATAAACATTACACCCAATACACTAAGTAAACTAAATAATATTAGATATCTGCTTTAACACAGGCATAAGGGAAATACCTTCATTAAGTCCTGGTGGTCACGTGGCATTTAACCTTAGTTGCCACATTACTTCTTTGCTTTCAACAAGAAGTCTGTCATCGCCACCCCTACAATTGGGTACCACACGATCAGTAATGAAAAAAAAATTTTTTTAAATCAGGGCAACCAACACTGTGATTGAATAGTGCATAGTGACCATCTTTCCTTTTGATGGCTCTAAGATGTTCACCAATTCTGTCCTTTAACTTTTGGACAGTTTTTCCTACATAAAAAGCGTGGCAACTAACACAGGTGGTGGCATAGATCAACATCATAATATTACAACTACTTCTACCTGGGCATGATAAAGCATAATCATACCCATGACTTGCCAAATACGGCCCATCATTAATGTAATGACAAAATTTACATGTCCCACATTTAACCTTCAAAGACTTATACCATCTATGTTTCTTATCCTCAAGGATGTTTTTAATATTTTTCCCCCTACTAAATACCACCATAGGTTGAGCCCCCAAGTTTGTCTTGGTATACTCATTGAAGCAAACTTGCCACAATTTTTTAGTTGCTTCAATGAGAGGGTTACTCAGAGGGTTGTATTTTAAAACAAGTACATCAGAATTATCTCTTGTAGTATTACTCACAGTTTGAATACCTGAGATTAAAATAGGAGAAAAAGAAGTGGACCTTTTGGAAACCACTTCACGTTTTGTGGTTAGAACCAGTTTTAATGGGTAGCCTCTCTCCAGAAACATCCCTACTAAAATATACATTTCATTCAAAAAAATCTTCTCATCACTGACCAATCTTGATAACCTCACCATTTGACCTTTTATAATACTTTTTCTCTGATGGTGAGGGTGGCAACTGTTGAAATGAAGTAGGGAATTAGAATATGCTTTTTTTCCTGTGTATGTTACTTTGTAGCCCCTTGTCAGTAATCTTGAGATGAATATCGAGATAATCTATTTCAGTCTGATGCCATGTATAAGTAAATTTAAGGAAGATAGTGGTATGATTTAAATACTCTACAAATGTTTTAACATCTTCCTCACTGCCTTTCCACAAAATAAGAATATCATCAAGAAACCTGTCGTCCATCAAAATGCTTTGCATAAAGTTTGTATGAAAAATGTAAGATCTTTCCCAGTCCAACAGGACCAAATTTGCACACACAAGGGCGCACTTGGCAACCATGGCTACACCAGCAATCTGGTGAAACAATTCACTTTCAAAGGTTAAATAATTGTTCCTAAGAACCAATTCCATCAGTTCCACCAGTTGGTTAATCTTTTTTCTGTCAATTTTGTCACATGAAAGCAAAGATTCTCTAAACCAGTTTAATCCCTCGTCATGGGGAATAACTGTGAATAAATTCACCACATCAATGGTGAGAAAGGAATAACAAATTGCACTGTTAATGTGTCTCAAATGTTCCAAGCAGTGTCATGAATCCTTCAAGATATGTTCAACACCATTGACTACACTTTGGGACCCAAAATCCACAAATGCTGCAAGGGTTCAGTCTTTGAACCCTTGGTCACCACTATAGGTCTAAAAGGTGGGTTGTTGACATTTTTGTGGATTTTGGGAATCCCAAAGATAACCAGTGTAATTGGGTGGGGGACTGTCAAAAATTTAACTTCATTCTCATCTAAGACACCTTGATACAGAGCATCCATTAAGTATAAATCCACACCAGTGTAAGCTCTATTTATTTCATTTATCGAAACTCTATGGTATGTATTTAGATCATTCAATATGTCATGCATCCTGGATACATAGTCTATATGACCTATGATGACTGCCCCCCACCCTTGTCGGGCTTCATAATCCTGATGCTCCTGTTTTTTGTTAAGTTGCAAAGAGTTAATCTTTCATCTTGACTAAGGTTATCGTAGTGAACAAACTGCAAAACGAAAAACCACAAACTGATAAATCCAAAGAGCAGAAATGAAGAGGCACACACAGAGTAAAAGTGAAGCGCTTTTCGTTTATGACTCAAACACAAACTTCTTCAGACATCTTAAGGATAAGGTTATCTTAGTGTGTAAGGAAATTAGAATTATTGTTTTGAATAATTTCCCTAAATTCTTTTTCACACATCCTTTCAAAAATAAGAACCTCTGTGTGATTAGGAGGAATAAGCGTACTTTTTCTTTTTAAGATTCCCATGCAGTTGTTAGTATTGGTGTTAATATGTTCAGAAAAAAACATCCTGAGGTTAAGTTGCCATGCATAAAGCTTCAAACTAATAAGTACATCTGCTATGTCGAGTCTAAAAACTGGGACAAAAGTAGTCCCTTTACTTAACAGTTTGAAATGTACTTCATTAATACTCAAACCACAAAAATTGTAAATGGTGAAACCATTATGAACTATAGTTTCAACAATCATATCATCAGAATGCTTGTGTGAATTAACAAAATCAGAATTCTCAGAATTGTCCATAATACTAGAGTCACAACTGTTAGATCAAAAACATAGTCCCAAACCGTCACATTCCTCTAGTATCTGTTGTTGGTTTGTCCTTTGTACCTGTTGTTGTTGTAATAATTCCTTCGCTGGTTGTGGCCATTGTATTTGTTCCAAGACTCACCCTGCCTCTGTTTTTTTAACCTCTCCGACCTCCTTAAGGGGGGGGTGGTTGGTCCAAAAAATGGTCTCTGCCAGGATTATCATTGTCCAAGAAGTACCCTCCCCATTTTTATCACTTTGAACATGACTGTTAACATTGTCATTCAAATGAACGGACCTAGGTCCCTCATAGGGTAAACACATTTGTTTTTATAGTCAGCTTGATGCCTTGCCAACTTCTTGGTTTTAATATTAACATTATTCTTAACAAATTCGTCGACATGTTTGAGAAGTTTCTGATAATGGGAAGTATATTGTGGAGACAACAAGTCATTCACAATACTAGAATGTAAAACATTGATTTCTTTTTCCAAGACTGCCAACTTGCTATGATTATTTCCAATAACAATGTCTAAAAGTGCCAAACCTGTTTTATCGAACAGTTCAACCAATTCACCATATGCGCCGGATTCGTAATCTATGCCAAAAGGTAGCTTCCACAATCTCAACCTCTTGGGCACTTGCTTAAGTGCCAAAGATTTGTTGAGAAACGCGTTGTCCAACTGAAGTGCCCTAAATTTTTTGCACACAGACTCAAAGTTAGAAAGTTGTTTCTGCAAAGTAGGTTTATCCTCCGACCAACCATTGCTTTCAGAGAAACAAAACTCCGGTGTCCTCAACAATTCCAACAGGTCACATCCTCGTGGTTCAGCTCTTATGTTTCCTGCATTCATCTGGTTAGACCCACTTGCCACAGGTGAATGCAACGTAAACAATTCAGCCTGTATGCTAGTAAGCATAGGAAGAGAGCGCTCACCTGTCTCCTGCTGTGTGAGCAAGGCAGTAAGCCTCGGGACAGAACTGGTAAGTTCAACGATAGCTGCCTCCATATGTCAACCAAAAGCCAAAGTGTCCCGGGTTATGCAGGATGTAACACGAAACACAACAAAAACAAGTTCCCAACACGGAAAGAAAACTTGGAAAATGAAGAAAAAATCCCAACAACGACCTGGAACACACTCGCTTTATTGACAACACAACGTTCCTTTGACTAAGCGCTTTCGCTAGTAATTGGCTTCATCAGAGTCAAAGAAAACCTCTAAATACAACAATAAATAGTAAAAAACTTCAAACAATTAGTTAATTGATCAACCAATCATCGACCCTAGAATGAAGTAGGGATGACCTGCCCATAAAAAAGTGCCTAGTGCAAATCATTTCATCTAGTATAGGTAAAAAACACCATTTAACACTACATATAGTGCTTGACTAAATTTAAACATTTCTGTGAAATACCGCAAACAATTAATTAATTAAAAAGTTTAAAACATTTTTTGAATAAACATATGATAAACGCTCTAAAGACTTATTGTAGGTTAAAACATTAAAGTAAGGAAATACATATAAACAACTATAGCAGCGAACAATGCCATTAAACTAGGTCAAACGGAAAACCTGCTAACTTTTGCCTTTGGAATTCAAACACAACAAGACCAAAAAATAGTTTCATACTTGTTCCTCACAATGTTCCATCCCCACAGCATGTTTATTTCGGATGCAAAATAAACATTACACAATACACTAAGTAAACTAAATAATAATAAAAATAATATTAAATCATACCACTACCTTCCTTAAATTTACTTATGCGTGGCATCAGACTGAAATAGATTATCTCGATATTCATCTCACGATCACTGACAAGGGGCTACAAAGTAACATACACAGGAAAAAAACATATTCTAACTCCCTACTTCATTTCATGTTAAATGGTGTTTTTTACCTGTACTACACTAAGTAAACTAAATAATATTAAATCATACCACTACATTCCTTAAATTTACTTATGCGTGGCATCAGACTGAAATAGATTATCTCGATATTCATCTCACGATCACTGACAAGGGGCTACAAAGTAACATACACAGGAAAAAAACATATTCTAACTCCCTACTTCATTTCATGTTAAATGGTGTTTTTTACCTGTACTACATGAAATGATTTGCACTAGGCACTTTTTTATGGGCGGGTCACCCTACTTCATTCTAGGTTCGATGATTGGTTGATCAATTAACTAATTGTTTGAAGTTTTTTACTATTTATTGTTGTATTTAGAGGTTTTCTTTGACTCTGAGGAAGCCAATTACTGTTGAAAGCGCTTAGTCAAAGGAACACTGTGTTGTCAATAAAGCCAGTGTTTTCCAGGTCATTGTTGGGATTTATTCTTCATTTTCCAAGGTACTCAAAGAGGCCTAATATGATTTCTCTAAAAAAAAAAAAAAAAAAAAAAAAAAAAAGCATTATATAGATGCTGAAAACCCTTACACTGTTTAGTAACTTTTGAGAATGAAATTTTAACTCTAACTGGATTCGTCCAGAATGCTTAAGGGCTCATACTAGTTCGAAAGGTCAAGTAATTGCAAAACCTATGCTCATCCAATGAATGGTATTATATCAGTCCTGTGTTCTGGTGTCTTTGTGTTCTCTGTTAGTGGACCGACACAGCATTTCTTTATTTTTTTCTTCCTATAATGCTTAATTGACTTAAATCATTCCTGAAACCACTAGTTTTAAGATTAACTCTAGAAATTATATTTTGCTTGACACACTGATCACAACTATTCCAGACAAGTATAAATGTTCATTAAAATATTGCCCATTATAATATCCAAATATTTTCTGATTCTGCTTGGTTATGCTTTAAAGTAAAGGAAGTAAAATAAAACATCACACTAAGAGCAGATGCATTACATGATACAAAGAAAATAGGCTGAAAAAAGACTTGCATTCAATAAAAAAGTAACAAAATGTCCAGTTATTTTTCACAAAAATATTCATAGACATTCAAGATAAAGTATTTCACTAACATGGCAAAAACTTAAAGCTGACAAATCCCATGGCTGTCATCCTGGATAAGGCACTCTTATATACTAAGAATATTACTTGGCAAGAATGGAAAAAATAATGTAGCCCTATGGGCTTGCAATCTTATACTGAAGAAATAATTAATATTAACAACTAAAGCAGACAAATTAGGTTTATTTTATTTTATTTGTATGTTTTCTAGAGAACAGCACTGATATCCATGGACCTTTTCAGACATAGCCTGGGAATGGTTTCTGGGTAAGTGACTTCTCAGTCACACAGATAGGCAATTGATGGTGGGGGATTCAAACCTTGCAACACTGGACCACAGGAAACAGTTACCTAAAGAAAACACCTGAAGCTTATCTTAGTCATTTAAGAGGATTGCGTAAAGTGGTGAAAAGTGTAAAAACTATAGCAGGTCCAGACTTCTGAAAAGAATCTAAAGTTAAACCTAGCACATCCTTATGAACATTCACAGGAACTACATGGCTTGACCAACTACAAGATTTATTTATTGACATTTGTTGACCAGGAAAGTCCACTGAGTCAGATACCCTTTTCAGTGGAGGCCCAGGGAGAAAAGCTCCACAAAAAGTATGATACAGAGATTAAAATTATATTGAGCATGTGTGTTTACAGAGATCTTAAAAACATCAACAAGGTTAAATACAATAACACAAAATCAAAGTACAATACAAATACAATTTCAAACTGCAGTAATACAAAAGTCAAAATGCAAGTTCCGTAACGGAGTGTTTACAGTGGATGAACAGGGTAGAGATACGATGACTGTAGTTTAGTGTTTAAGGTGTTTTGGACATAATTAGGCAGGCACAGATTGGATTGCTGAGATAATAGTCTTTTAGTGCAGTTTTAAAAGATTTTAAAGACTCTAGTTGAGTGATATGGGGGGCACAGCATTCCAAAGTTTTGCAATGTTGTGAGAGTATAAGCTTTGACCAGCTCTTTTATTAGGTTTGGTTACACTTAATTGGTGTTTATTAGTAGAGTGTAGGTTATGAGTTGGGCTGTATGACTATAGGATAGAATGGAGTGCTGGACAGTTGTTAGGTCTGAATATTAGTTTATGAGCAAGAGTTAGTTGGGTGTACTGTAGGTAGTTGGGGAATTCAAGCCATTTCAGTTCAGAGATGGCTTGGCAATGGTATGAGTGGTTTGTCATTCCTGAGGCAAATTTAGCTATTTTGTAATAGCAGGATTAAAGTTTATTGGAGAGGGATGTGTAGAGGTTAATAAAAATTTAGTTGAATTATCTATATACAGTTTGTGATGGTAGAGTTTCCCTAACTTGAAGTGAGTTTTTTTATTGTATTGAGAATATGCTGCTTAAAGGTAAGTTTATCATCAATAGTTATGCCTATTATTTTGCTCTCTTCACTATCTCAATTTTTGTGTTGTTTTTGAGAAAATCTTGAAGTCTGAGATAGGAGGTTTTGTTGAGAAAAGTGGGAGTCTGGATTTTTTGGGATTAAGTAATAGTTGTGCATCATTTAACCAAGTCTCAATAGATGTAAGGGCATTCTGAGTAATTTTTTGGAGCTTGGAGAGATTGTTAGAGGAGGAGATGATGGCTGAATCATCGGGATACTGAATGAGTATACTATGTTGGCATGCTCCGTGATGATTATTAATGAATATATTGAAAAGCAGTGACCCCAAAATAGATCCTTGAAGGACTCTTGTATTATTGGGCAGGTATTCGAATTGTTTGTTTTGCCACTTAACAGACTGTTTTCAGTTATTCAGATAGCTTGTGAACCATGTTAGGGAGTTTGCAGAACAGCCTAGATTTTCTAATTGTTGTAGCAGTTTAGAGTGTGACACTGTGTCGAAAGCCTTGAATAGGTCTAATAAAATTGCTGAGGTAAGTAGGCCTGCATTCAGGGCTTTATTCACAGTATCAGTAAAAGAGAGCAGGGCTGTTCATAGTGTTGTGAGTGGGACAAAATCCATGTTGGGTAGGTAAAAGTTCATTATCATCAGAGAGATATTTTAGAAATTGGGTATGTATGCATTTTTCTAAAATTTTTGATAATGGTGAAAGTATAGAAATAGGACAATAATAAGAGAGTTCATGGGTAATTCCACCTTTATGTAGTGGGGTAATGATAGATTTTTCCATAGTTGGGGGACATAAGACTCTGAGATGGAGTGATTAATGAGTATACTGACTGGGTATGCTATGGCTTCGACTTCGAGTTGAAGACATTCAGATGGAAGATTGTCTGAGGAGTGGGATCAGGGTTTTATTTTGTTGAGAAGTGTGTATACTAGGGAGGTGGGTACTGTCTGCATAGAGGAAAAGAGGAGTAGAAGGAGCAATAAGAGGAGATATATTGCTGGTGGGTAAAGGAAGAGAGCTGGGATTATACTGGGCGAGATTTGAAGGGGTTGGTTGTTTATAACAGTTATGGTCAATTTTTGGAAAGGAGTCTTTTAGTAGATTTAAGATGGTATTTATAAAGTGAGAGTTAAATAAATTAGCAATTTGTTGTGGGTCTTTGTCAGGATAAGCTGATGGGTTCTGTGAGTTCCCAGGATTGAGGAGGGAGGAAACTGATTTCCAGAATTTTTTAGTTGTGCAGAGAAATAGTTTTTCTTATCGTTGATTACAATTTTTTTGGCCTTATTTCTGAGTTGCTTGTAAGTAATTTCATTTGGTGGAGTCTTGTTTTTTTGCCAATCTTTCCATGCATGATCCCTAGAAAGGACAGCTTGTTTAGTATATTTTGTTAGCCAAGAGGTATGATTATGTTTTATCTATTTGATGCGAATGAGGGCTAAGCTATCAAGTGTATCAAGAAATAGTTTATTGAAATAATTAACAGTATCATCTAGTGGTAATATTTTAGTAGGGTCCAATTATGAGACTTTAGTGTATTTATAAAGGTGTTTTGGTTAAATTTGGTAAGGTTTCTGGATGCTCTGTAGGAGTGGGTTCTAGGGATGTGTATTTGTGTTCTATGGGTGAAAACAGGGAGGTGGTCACTTAAGGGGTTAGGAACGGTACCACTTTTGGAGTATTTATGAGGGTTAGTGACTAGGATCCAGTCTAAGGTTGATTCTGTTTGGGAAGCTTGAGTATGAGTAGGACTTGTAATAACCTGTATAAAATTATGCAGGATGATACTATTTGTAGGGGAGTTAGACATTAAGTTTTGCCAGTTGATATTTGTGTCACCCAGAATGATAGTTTCATGGGAGATATTGTGATTAGCCCAGAAAAGAAAGTCTTTCAGGATAGGGATATTCTGGCCAGGAGGAATATATAGCATGACAATACATAGTTGCTTGTTACTATTAATATGAAGGGTTGTTAGAAGTAATTTGATGTTTCCAAAAGAAGGGACTGTTTTTTGCCAGATAGCAATAGTGTGCAAGTCCCAGTATATTAAAGCTACATCTCCTCCTTTTTTGTGAATTCTATTGTATCCAGGTGGGAGAATTTCAGTGTCAGATATGTGTGGTGTTAACCAGGTTTCTGTTACTGCCACAGTATCTGGGGTGCATTGGGAGAGCCAGGCTTGGAATTTGGTGGTTCTATTGCAAAGGCTACGTACATTTAGAGTAATTATATATAGGTCATGGTTTGTAGGCTGTTGGGTCACATTATAACAGGTACCATGTGTGACATCCCCTCTCTAGGCCAGTAATCAGACACTGAATCTCACCACTGACACTGGAGAGAGATGTTCACTTGGAACAAAAATGGATACATCCAGTATTTCCAGATGCAGCTCTCTGCATCAAGCACAATTTCCCATAAGAGCAGACAGGGAACACAGTCAGTCTGGATTATGGATTTCCCTCTCTCTTTTTCTCCAGGTCCCCAATAAGACTCCCCACTGGTACAGCTGTAGAGTTGAGTCCTCAGCTGAGTGTCCAAGCCAAGTCCTCCAGCACCCTCTCTGTGAAATCAGTTCTTTGTGTCCCTGCTCCAAGCAGCTGACACATGCCTTCTTTGAGATTTGATTTTTACACACACATACATACACACACACACACACACACACACACACACACACACACACACACACACACACACACACACACACACACACACACACACACACACACACACACACACACACACACACATCGGAAAGGCTGACATATATTTACTAGCTATGTCCCCTACTGCCCAGACTATAAGGTAGTTATATGCCAGCAGACACTCCAAAGTCAGCTACTCTAGGGCTCTTACAAGGGTACTCAATTATACTGAGTGAAATGAATATTAATACAAATGATAGTGTCTGACCAGTGCAGTAAGGCTTTCAGGAGTGGCCACAGAGTCACCAAATAGATATAAGTACTCTCAAAAGTTTAAATATTCTCTAAAGGATTAGCCACAATGAAAAGTTTAAATATATTTAATAATAAATAATAAAAGAACATGACAATACTAAATATCTATTTACAATAAATACCAGAGTTTCAGTCATAGGAAATATTAAAATAACACAGATGAATAGATTCATGAAGATGCAGAAAAACAGTACTTAACTAATCTCAGTATATTTTCCTAACTGATCTAAAGAATTACTATTTTCTGGTAATTTACTAGAGCAAGACAGGATGAAGTTCATAGGTTCATAGGTTGGTTCTAGGCTATCAGCCCTAGGGCCTGTACAAGCCTAGCCATAACAATTCCCTGGCAATTTCTTCCCACACTATTTACTTCCCTGGACCCCTGTCTAACATGGTGACTGATGTGATCCCCGGGCTGAATTTCCTTTCTCCCATCCAATTGTCAAGGTTCCTTTTGAAGACAGCCAAAGAGGCACTCTGCTTGACATGTATGGGCAATCTATTCCAGAGTCTGGGGAGTCCCTGGATCAGGAACCTATCCCTCCAGCATGTTTTGTTTATTGTGATGACAAGGTTTAGATCCCTGGAGTGTGTGGCTCTGAGGGATTGGGATTTCTTTAAGTGTAGCATGTCCAACAGCTCTGGGTTTGACATGGCCTTGTATGTTAAGCAGAGATCGCCTCTGAGTAGACGATATGTGACAGAGTATAGCTGGAATTTTTTAAGGAAGTCAGCGTAGGGCATCTGCTTTAGGCCTGTGATTCTTTTAGTGAGGTATTTCTGCAGCCTTTCCAGTTGTTGCAGATGTCTTGAGAGGTACATACCAAATGGGGAGTTGTATTCTATAATGGGTCTAATGAGGGATGAGTACAGTGGGACAATGACCTCCTTTTTTCTGGATGAAAATCCCTTAGTGATGAGGTGTGCCACATAGAAGGATTTCCTGACTGTTGTGGCGTTGTGGTTATCGAAGGTGAGACCACTGTCCACCTGTGTCCCTAAGTCTCTTATCACACTTTCAGTGTTTAGTATACTGCCACCTATATGGTAATTCACGGGTACATGTTTTTTCCCAAAGGGGATAACTATACATTTCTTGGCATTGAGCTTGAGCCCATGACTCTGGCACCAAGCATCTGTTTCTGTAAGGCCCTTTTGTAGAGTATCCACATCATTTAGGGATTCAATAATGGCTCCCAGTTTGCAGTCATCTGAGAACTTTGTTAGCCAGAGTCCCTTAGTGTTGGCCTGTACTTCATAGAAGTAGATGCCAAACAAGAGTGGTCCCGGGACTGAACCCTGAGGTACTCCACTTGTCACTTGTCTGGAGATGGATTTGGAGTCGGCTACTTCTACAGTGTGGGTTCTATCAGTAAGCCAGTTAGCAACCCATTGGGTGACGTAGAGATTAATACCCAGGTTAGTAAGTTTATCTATGATTCCAGAGTGGGGGATGGTGTCAAAGGCCTTGGCAAGGTCTAGATAGGCTGTGTGGACCACCTTACCCTTGTCCATGGGTCTGGAGACTGATTCAAAGAAGTCAATCAAGTTCAGGAGGCAAGATCAGCCTTTCACGAACCCAAACTGGGTGAGGTCCAGTGTTTGAAGGTTGCCAATGTATTTGTTTATATGTTCCATGATAATACGCTCCATGGCTTTGCAGATAAGGCTCATCAGACTGATGGGACTGTAGTTTCCAGGATCCAAGGTGGATCCCCCCCTTGTGGAGTGGGATAACTGTAGCTCTGCGCAACTCAGTGGGCATGAAACCTGAGGTGAGGCTATGATTAAACATAACACTTAGGTGAGGTGCCAGTTCATATTGTAGTTTATGTAGTACACAGCCCAGGATGTCATCTGGTCCCATGGATGCTGTATTCTTAGCTTTGGAGAGTGCGTTTTTTTACCTGTGTGGCCATTATTATCGGAATTTGGCAATCTTCCGGTATTGAGATGGGCCATTTAGAGGGTGAAAGGGGGGTGAAGTTGGCACTGAATCGATCTGCCAGGATATTGGCAATATCCTTGGGATCAGTATATTTAATGCCATTCTGTTGTAGCTCAGAGCAGATCTGAGCATTGCCATTTAGATTCTTGACATAGTTATAGAATGCCTTGTGGTTGTCTTTGGAATCTTTGGCAATTTTATTTTCGTAACTAGCTTTGGAGGATTTTATGAGGGATCTCAGTTTCTTACTGAGGCTGGTAAGGGAGTTTTTTGCATCCTGGGATTTTCCTCTTTTCTGCAACAGTTTCTTCCTTTTGTTGTAAAGTTTGTTTATGGCAGGGGACCACCAGACTGGCTTCCTTTTTTTTGGATGAGAGCATCTTGGTTCTATTTGGGATGGCACAATTCATGCATGAGTGGATGCGCTCGTACAGTGCCTTAGTGTAGGATTCAGCAGTTGAACTATCAGTTCCCATCTGCATGAGTGTCATGACGTTTGTCACTTCTGACTTGAGTAGCATGAAGTTGGCTTTGGAGAATTTTTTATGGATGTTTCCTTACTGGGGGGGGGTGGGGTAGGATGTGGATGTTAAGGGTGATTAGCTTATGGTCAGACCTGACTAATGAGGGGGTGACCATAGGTGTGGAGCATTGATTTCCCATGTTGGTAATAACTAGGTCTAGGATATTGGAGCCCCTGGTGGGACTATGGATTAGTTGATCCAGGGCGTTGAAATTTATAAATTCCAAGAACCGTTGGGCAAAGGTGTTGGTACATGAGTAGTTTTCCCAGTTAATGGCAGGGAAGTTAAAATCACCCAGTATTAGGGTGTTTGGTTCTATCTTAATATTTTCCAGTATGTTTAGAAAGGTGTAGTGAGAATCTTGGGGTATGGTGGGGGATCTGTAGCAAGCTACAATTTGGATTTCAGTCTTACCTAGTGTTAGTTGCACCTGGAGAATTTCAGATGCATTATGTTGGCCAACGAGCCTGGTGTTGTGAATATCCTTGGTGAATATTGACATTCTTCCACCTTTAGTGTTTCGGCCCTGGTTTGGTGGCCGAAAAGTGTGGTAAGAGTTGTAGCCTGGTATTGCAGGGGTGCTCTCTGGAGCCTTGAACCAGGTCTCAGTTACTGCACAGATATCGATGTTCTCCATTTTTAGGAGTGCCTCGAGAGAGTGCATTTTGAGGTTTAGACTTCTAGCATTGAGTAGCATTACCTTCAGATTTTGCATGCTTGTACCTGTTACGGTGGTGGTTTTGTCCTTTGAACTTTGCCTAAAAAAGGCACTATAGGGGTGGCAAGAGCCACCTTCTATGTTAGGTTTTAAAAACAGACTGCACTGTGACTTCTGTCTCATCTAGTATTAACATCATTTCAGTGATGGATTGCAGGATAATATCACATATATCTGGTCATCTGACTTCTGGTTCCCATACTACTCCGCCTTCACTAGAGACTGCCAGGATTTAGCACAGATGTGTTACCTTACACACATAGAGCTTTGCTAATATCTGTTGCAGCTACTGGAAGTCATAAAACTATTTCAAATTTACATCCTTCCAGAGTAACAATTAGTTCACTGCTACAGACAATACAACAATAACTCCTAGTCCTTGTTTTCACAGATGTTTCATCTCTGGCTGCAATCAGAACTGTAAGATACAATCTTTATGGCCTACTAGGCAGTTTAATTTCAAACTATTTTTCAAAGTTAGCTGGACTGAGATTAACCTCTTCTCATCGTGTATCCTCTGTTAAAACATATACATTTAATGTTACAATACAGTCAGGATCCACTATTGGTACATTTCTTAACACAAGCAACTTTTCAAATACATTTTCAACACAGCACCTGCAGAAATCAGTTTGATATACAAATGACATATAATTATTTACAAAATTCCAGGTAGCTATTCTGGCATATGTTACACATCCACTGCCCTACTTCTCCTGGCATAGCTGGCAATACCTCACATAGTCACACCCCCCTTTGAAGACTCAAGCTAGTTTTTCAAGTGACTCTTGAGACACATTGCTTGAGAAGAATGATTCTGACTGGGAATACATTAACTCATACTCTGTCTTGACAGCCCATCTGCACTGGCATTGCTAACCCCACTACACTGCTGCACTGTCATATCATATGCCTGCAACTCTAGGCTCCACCTTATTAACTTGGCATTTTGCTGGCTGGCTTGATGTAGCCATGTTAAGAGATTGTGGTCTGTAACTACAGTGAATTTCCTTCCATACATATAGGGTTGAAGTTTCTGCAGTGCCCATACTATGGCTATACATTATTTTTCTACAGCTGCATAACATTCCTCCTTGGGTTGGAGTCTATGGCTAAGATATACAACTGGGTGCTCTTCTCTCTCTCTGAGTAAACCTGGCTGAGTACAACCCCTACCCCATGGTTCAAAGCATCCATTTGCACAACAAATTATTTGCTGTAATCTGAACTGGCTAATACAGGGGGTCCTCCCAAAGCCCCTTTATGCTTTTGGAGTGCCTGCTGGCAGGCTGCAGTCCACACTACCTTATCTGGTCTGTTTTCTGAAGGGAGAAGCTATTGTACCATAATTGGGAACAAACTTTTTATAGTACCTTGCTGTCCCCAAGAATGCCTTCACCTGCTTTTTGGCAAAAGGGGCAGGCCACACCTGAATAGCTTCCCCTTTGGCAGGTTCTGGCCTAATGTTACCACTCCCCACTCTATGTCCCAGGTAGGAGACCTCTGCCATAACCACCTGACACTTACTGGGCTTAATGGTCAACCCTGCCCTTTGCAGTCTGTCCAGGACCTCCATGAGACGCCGAAGGTGCTCATTCCAGGAATGGCTGTAAATGGTAATATCATCCAGGTAAACAAGGGCATAATCTACTGCCTCTGGAAGGTCAATGGGGCATTTTTCATCCCAAAGGGCATCTTTATGAACTCATATAATCCAAAAGGAGTCACAGATGCTGACCACTTTCTAAAGGTGGGAGTCAATATCCCTTGGTCAGATCAGTAATGGTCAGATACTTAGCCCACCCAGCTTCTCTAAGGCTTCATCTGTCCAAGGTATGAGGTAAGCTTCCGACTCTTTGTGAATATTTAGTTTTCTGTAGTCTGCACAGAACCTGTTACTGCCATCTTTCTTTGGTACCAGCACCACTGGGGAGGCCTAGGGATGGCTGGACTCCTGGATTACTCCAGTTCCAACATTTCCTGTATCTCCTCCCTCAGAGTCTGTCTGACTCGCTCATGCACCCTGTAAGGGGTCTGCTTGATAGGCCTTTGGGGTCCTGTATCCACATGGCACTGCACCAGATGGGTGCACCCATGTTTTCCAGTCAACACGTCCCTAAACTCATGTAACACTGCCCGGATTTCTTGAACCTGGATAGGAGATAGCAACTGGGACATTGCTACCCCTTCAACTGAGGTGTAGGTTCAAGCCTCACTGAGAAGATCAGTCACTAGATCCCACTCAGAGTCCACTTGCTATCCATTGCAAATACTCAGCACAAGGGCCTCCTTGACTTGGTAAGGCTTCATCATGTTAACATGGTACAATGTGGGCCCCTGCTTCCTGCTTAGCAGTTCTACCATGTAGGTAACATCATTTCCCTTCCTTACTACTTTGAAGGCTCCCTCCCAAGCTGCCTGCAGTGTATTGCGTCTGACAAGAATGAAAACCATAATCTGTTATCCCACAGCATACTCTCTAACTTGAGCAATCCTGCCATACCAGAACTTTTTCTGCTGTGGGCTCCTGCCAGGTTCTCCTGGGCTAAGTCCATGAGCTCCCTAAGCCTTCTTCTGAGGCTTAGGACATATGCCACAACAGGTCCTGCAGTATCCTGTTACATCCCTTGCAATCCCAGGCCAATAAACATTCCGCATAATACTTATTTTGGTATGCTTTATGCTGATATGACCTGCAAAAGGAATGTCATGGGTTATGGCTCGAAGTGCCAGATGGTAGGTTCTGGGAACTACCAACTGCTGTGTTACCTCACCCTCTAGCCTTGACTCAGGAATCCACTCTCTATCTAGTAACCCTTTGTTCCAGTATACTGACTCCCCCTTTCCTTGAGAATCAGGTAGCTCCCCAGCTACCTCTCTCTGCCTCGTAGTGTAGGGTCTGAGAGCTGAGCCTGTCTCAGTTCTATTCCCTTTCCACAGGAAGTCTGGTATCCTCTGACAACAGTGCCTCACTGTCAGCCTGGGTACTACCACTCACCTCTGTCCTTGCAGTCACTCTGTCCAAGGTAACATCAGTACCTACCAGCAGCTGTGGCTCACCTTCAGGGTCACTGCTACAGGGTAGCTCCCTCCCTGAAATATCCATCTCGCCATCCCTGGCTTCAGTTGTGGGGTCTGTCTGAGTGTACCCCGGGCTACCAGACCTACATGCTTGTCTCCAAGCCTGACTGTGTGTAATTGCATGCACACAAGGTACTGCATTATCAAAATCATTCCCTATCAAGACATCTGCAGGGATATCCTCAAACACACCTACTTGCTTGCTTCCTTTTCTACCATACCAGTCAAGGTGAACCCTGGCCAAAGGCATCTGGAATGTGGTCCCTCCTAAAGCTCTGACTGGAATGGACTGCCCAAGCAAGTACTGCTCATCTTTAACCATTGCAGCCTTCACAATGGTTATGTTAGAGGCTGTGTATCTCATAGCAGTGACCTGTTTTCCATCCACTAAGATAGGATATACACTCTAGTGATAGTCTGGTACCCCTGGTGTCTTCAGAAAACTTACCACTGGCATACTGTTAATCCCACTTGCTAGCTCCCCAACCTTTTGTTCCCCACCATGCTTCTGTGGACATCTATATGATACATGGTCCACTTGTTACATTTAAAACATCTAACCTTTGATCCTGGCTGTGTACCTGGACTAGTGGCCTCCCCTGTTACTGGTGGACTCTGTTGGGGTGATTTAGGCTGCCCACCATGGGTTCTCTTATATCCATGTACAGCACTGGCTATCCCCTTCCTGTACAATGATGTCCTGCTTGCTAAGTAGATATACCCATTTTCCCTGCTCATTGCAGAGTTACACTCCTGGTCTGCCAACTGAGTCTCATGTCCTCAGGCAAAGTGCTAAGGGCTTGTTCCCTCACCAAAAGGTCTGTCAGCCCTTCAGAAATTGGGACCTGACACCCACTCACCCAACTATGAAAATAAGTGCTTAACTCAGCAATATATTCACACATACTTTCATCTGCTTTGCGTCTATGTTCATGAAACTTTTTCCTGTAAGCTTCAGGTGTTAACTTATACCATTCTAGTAAACAATGTTTTACTTTATTATAGTTTAAACAGTTAATATCAGACAGTTTAGAAACAGCAGTTACAGGTTTATCATGGAGTAAGGGGGTTAGGAGCTGTACCCAGTGCTCTTGGTCAACATTATACTGTTTGCATACTCTTTCAAATATATGAAACAAATCAAAATGATCACCCTCTGTAAACTGTAGAAGAAATGTACTTACCTTTATTGCTTCTGGGGTTTGGTTATTCCCTTCCCATTACCTCCATGATCCTGTTGAACAGTCAGCATCTCCCACTCATGTTGATGCTGCTTCTCATTATCTTCAGTTTCCAAATGCCGCAGTCTCTCTGCTGAGTTTAATTCCATCTGTTATTCCATTTTCTTTGGTATCCAAGCACTGTAGTCTGTCTGCTGATTCTAATTCCAAATGTTTGGCCTCCAGTTCAAGTCTATTTAGCTCCAGACAGATTTTAAGTCCTCTGAGGAAAAGTTGAACTGTCCTGTTTTTGAGGGCTGCAAATCCCAATCCCCAAACTGGTTACCCTCCTGCTTGCTGGTCTGAGCTGCAACTAAAGCTGAAATAATTTCCTCTTTAGTCAGGTTGGCATACACCAGTCCTTTGGCTTCACACACCTTGGCCAACTGGTTCTTTGTCAGCTTGCTATAATCCTCTGCTGACATCCTTACCTGCTTTCCTTGACTAAACTAAACTAACAGTGCAATAAATAAAACTGTTGTGAAAATGAAACTCTGTATGTTTACCTTGTGGCTGCTGAGAGTAAATCCACCTTCAGTGACAGCTGCCTACAGGCTACAGAAGTTTAATTAATATCCACATCACTGCTCACCAATATGAGATGTCCCCTGTCTGGGCCAGTAATCAAGGAGCCTGAATCCTCACCACTGACACTGGAGAAGGATGCTCACTTGGAACAAAAATGGATTCAACCATTATTTCCAGATGCATCTCTCTACATCAAGCACAATTTCCATTAAGAGCACACAGGAAATGCACTCTCTCTTCAGCCCCCCCCCCCCCAAGTAATACTCCCCACTGGCACAGATGTAGAGTTGATTCCTCAGCCGAGTGTCCAAGCCATGTCCTCCAGCATTCTCTCTCTGTGAAACCAGTGCTTTGTGACCCTGCTCCAAGCATCTGACACACACATACTCTTTGAGATTTAATTTTCACACACACACACACACACACACACACACACACACACACACACACACACACACACACACACACACACACACACACACACACACACACACACACACACACACACACACACACACACACACACACACACACACACACACACCTGGGAAAGGCTGGCACAAATTTAATAGGTATGCCCCCTTCTGCCTACATTATAAGGTAGTTACATGCCAGCAGACACTCCAAAGCCAGCCTGTCTAAGGCTCTTACAAGGGTACCCAATTATACTAAGTGAAATTAATATTAATGCAAATGGCAATGTTTGACCAATGCAGTAAGGCTTTCAGGAGTGGCCACGTAGTCACCAAATAGATATAAGTACACTCAAAGTTTAAAATATTTTTTAAAGGATCAGCCACAATGAATATTTTAAATATATTTAATAAATAATAAAAGAACATAAAAATACTAAATATCTATTTACAATAAGCACCAGAATTTCAATCACAAGAAATATTAGAATAACAGATGAAGAGATTCATACAGATACAGAAAAACAGTACTTAACTAATCTCGCTATATTTTCCTGACAGATCTAAAGAATTACTATTCCCTAGCCACTTACTAGAGCAAGGCAAGATGAAGTAGGTGAATTATCCTTCTATGTCAGGTTTCCAAAACAGACTGCACTGAGTATTCTGTCTCATCTAATATTAAAATATTAGTATTTCAGTGATGGATTACAGGGTGACATCTGATACATCTGGCCATCTGACTTCTAGTTCCCATACTACCCCTTTACTAGAGGCTGGCAGGATTTAGCACAGATACGTTACCTTACACACACAGAGCTTTGCTAAGATCTTTTACAGTTTCTGGAAATCATAAAACAATTTCAAACTTCCACTCTTCGAGACTAGCAATTAGTTCCCTGATATGGACAATATGGCACAAGTGATAATTCAATAAAGGTATTTGAAAAAAATACAGGATGGATTCCTAGTCCTTGGTTTTATAGACATTGTGTCTCTGGCTGAAATCAGAACTGTACGATATAATCTTTATGGCCTACCAGGTAATTGAATTTCAAACTATTTTTTTCAAATATCGCTGGACTGAGATTAACCTCTTCTCTTCCAGTATCCTCTGTTAAAACATAAACATTTAATCAGTTATAGTACAGTCAGGACCAACTGTTGGTACATTTTTTAACACAAGCAACTTTACAAATACATTTTCAACACAGTACCTGTACAAATCAGTTTGATATAAAAATGACATATAGTTATTTACAAAGTTCCAGCTAGGTATGCTGGCATATGTTAAACATCCACTGCCCTACTTCTCCTGGCATAGCTAGCAATACCTCACATCATCACACCATGGTTCTAGGCATACCCTGCAAACACAGTCTCTACCTCAGAACATGCATTTTAAGATTGTTGCTGTGAAAATATATTCCATTTTAAAATGGAAATAACTAAAACCGTACCATAACTTATAAAGCAGATAACAGACAGTTTCTGCTTGTCTCCCAGCAAGTTACATTGAACTTGTGTTAAAATTGTTTTAGATTTAATAGTTAAATATCTGGCTTATATTATTAAGCATTCACATATTGCAAGTATTGTTTCCCACTTAAAAAAAAATCTGTGAACCATCTTCATATCAAAAATACAATTTCTTAGGGACAACTATGACTATACATCCATTCCTAATATGGAGCACTTTGCTAACAATTCCTGAAAAATGTTCTCATCAAGAATGCCATAGAACATTTTTCAAAGCATGGTATACTAACCCATTCATAACTTGGTCAGATTCATAGTTCCTATAGCAATAACAAAATATACACAAACATGGAAATGGTTCTCCCTCCTGCTGCAGTATTTATTGGCCTACAAAGGGTTTTAGAATCTATTGACCATACATTGTTACTTAGAAGTTTACAGAGGAGTGGCTTTGGTAAAGGGTATATGGTTTATCAGCTAACTGAAGCATCATATAAAAATCAGAAATGCGAGCTCTGAGCAGTGGAAATTACCAGGTCTGTATCAAAAGCATCAGTTGTGGGTTCTGTTATCGTTTCCCTTTCATAAATGCACTACCTCTTTTCCATCCCACTTTTCAAATTATCTTTATGCAGTTGTCTTAATCTAACCAAAGGAGGAAAAAAACAGCATTTACATAAAAGGGACAGCATGATGGCTTTTATCTTATTTAATCTCAGCTGGTTACAAACAAGCTTACTCTAAAGCCCATAAAATCTGTTGCAATGTTATTGCTACCAGTTTAAAGGGGAATACTACAAATGCTCAAGCTCAGCTGCTCTAATTCCACTATCTCGCAGCCAGGGACTCAAGCAGCTGCTAGCTCATGCAAGCAGCTGCTTGCTCTTGTCTTGAACTCAAATATGAGTTCAGCCAAACAGCTGGCACATGCAATTGTTCACTTGCTAGGGAAGGAAGTCAGGAAGTGCTCGTGGGCTAGGTAAGTCAGGAGTTGAAATGGGGAGAGAGACTTTAGGTTTAGGAGGATGAGAGGCATTTTAGGTTTAAGGAGTGAGGAAAATTCAGTTTAGGGATTGGAATTTTTTTAGGGAGCAATTTAATTAGTTTTAGGGATGGGAGGGGGATTTTAGGTCTAGGTAGTGATCGTGAGTTTTGGTTTAAGGAATGGGTAAAAGTTTTTTGGGTTAGGATCTGGATTCTAGTAGGGTAAAAAAGATCAGATTTTAGAGGGCTGCTTATTAAGGGATATGAGTTTGACAGAGTTAGAGCACTTGCAAAGACTAAAAACACCCAGAAAAAATAAAACAACTAAAAAACAACAATATCCAGGCTGTAATCCAAATATAGGGTTGATAATCTGTAGTACAAGTTTATTAAGCGCTTTCGGCTAAGCACAGTGTAGCCTTCATCAGAATACATTGCAAAACAAATATTGCTTCATTAAATAAAATTCATTGACCAAAAAGATAAAACAATTAATTAGTAAACCAACTCCCACTACACTGTCCATTAACTCTTAAAAACATATTGTAGATATGTATTCCACACAAAAACTATCATCAGTTCATCTCTTAAAACACGTTCTGTTTAAAAGACATTCAAAATTCATCACTGATTGTAAGAATAATATTTATTTCTTACTTATTCTTTCCTGCAAAACTGGGACAATGGAAATACTTTCATTTAGAACTGAGGGAAACATTGCTGCTGTTCTGAATTGCCATTGTGTTTCTTTTTTCTTTAATGTGTTTTTCCAGTCTCCCCCTCTTGGATTTGATTTCACCTGTTCCACAATTCCAAATGAAAATTTTGTAAAAGATGCACATAATAGAGAATGCTAGTATAATGCACTTGTTGTTTTTTTTGTTTTTAATGTCATTAATATGCTCATACATCCTACTTTTAAGTGCATGCTCTGTTTTTCCTAAATAGAATGCTGTGCAGGAATTGCACAGAGCTATATACACAACACCTTTAGTCAAGCAATTTCCATTTACAAATACTATCTTACTTTTCAAGCTGTTGTGTAAAACTACAGATTGCTCTTTATGTATATAGCAACATTGTTTGCACATTCCACATGGTCTAGTACCCCTACTGTTCACCTTTCTGAATTCTATCTTACATTCAAGGAGGCTCTCAATATTATGCCCTGTCTTATTAACAAATCTAGGACCCTCTCCCAGCTTCTTGTATATTTCTTGGTTAGTTTTAAAAATTGTCCAGTTCTTGTTAATTATCTTGCTTAAGTCTTTAGTTGTGGAATTGTATTCTAGTACACAAGCCCTTTTATATTTGTCATTTTCCTTGCTCTTTTCCATGTTGTTGTTTTGTAGTCCTACCCCTATTAAAGGGAGATAATCAATACCCCACTTGTATTGTCGTTTACTTAACTCTCCTTGTAAATCATCATAATGGGATGTCATTCTTGCAACCCTCACTGCCTGTCCCTTCACTATACTTATTTTTTGAGCAGTAGGGTGATTGCTCCCATAATGTAAATATGTGTTTCAAAATGTAGGTTTCCTATCCATACGTGATCGGAATCCACCCATATCATTAATAATTTGTACATCCAAATAATTAATACTGGTAAAATCATGGTTAAAGGTAAACTCTAAGAAGTTAGTGGTTTCACCTATGTATTTCATGAAGACAGAAATCTCTTCTTCAGTACCCTTCCATGGGACAAATATATCATTCAAAAACTTGGAATATAATTGTATTTTGTCCCAATAGGGGCTGTTGAAGATGTGGCAAGATTCCCATCCAAGGAGTACTATGTTGGCATAGACAGGGGCACAAGCTGCCCCCATTGCAACACCTCTAATCTGCTGATAATATTCCCCCTCGAAGAAAATGAAGTTGTTATCTAGAATCAAACTCATAATTTCACAAATAAAAATAATCTTACTGTGCTCTAACTTAGAAAAGTTGAATAGAGCTTCTTCAAAAAATTCCAAGCCTTGCATCTTAGGTATAACAGTAAATACATTTTTCACGTCAATTGTGAGGAAAATCAAATTCTCTTGCCATAACTCCTTTTTTATATTACCCAGAAATTCCCATGAATAATAAACCAAGTGTTCACTGTCATTGATGACATGTTTGACCCAGAAGTCTACCAGTACTGCTAATGGATACGTTTTAGAATTGTTTGCTGCCACAATAGGTCTAAACGGTGGTTTGTCTATATTTTTATGTATTTTGGGGATTCCGAAAAAAATAGGGATTATAGGGTCCCTTACATATATAAAATCATAAAGTTCTTGTTCTATTCTATTATTTATTAAGTATTCCTCTAGATATGAATTAATATGTGCATAAGAAATATTAATTTGATTAGGGGAAACTAAAGCATAAGTTTCTTCATCAAAAAATACATTTTGCATAACATCTGAATATTCTGTGGACTTAAACAACACAACACCCCCTCTCTTGTCAGGGGTCATAACCCTAATGGTGTCATATTTCCTTAACTCCATTAACAACTTAAATTCTTCCTTACTTAAATTCCACTTTACTTTCTTCAATTTATTTCTCTATTGAACCTCATACATCTTTTTCAATACTATTTTCTCAAAGGTGTCAATTAATGGATGAAGGGGAGGTTTAAACACACTCCCTCTATAAGGGATGTCCCTGTTGTTTTTTACAGTGGGAATACTATCTGAAAACAAGATGTTAAAGTTCAGTTTTCTAGTGTACAATTTAAATTTTGTGATGTTGTCTACCATGTTGGCTCAAGTTTGGGGCACAAATTTAATACCTTTAGAAAACAGTTTGAAATGCATTTCAGTGACAATTTGTTCAGTATAATTGTAGATGGTAAACCCATCCTTAGTATTCACTATGGGCTGTCCATCTGTAGTCCCTCTCCACCAAAGGCAAGCGTCCTGTCTGGTGGACCTCAGCCATTAACAAATTGTATAACAAAAGAAGGAAGCTACTGCACATCAGAGCAAAATCCCATAAAGGGAAGACATCTCTGATCATTAGCAGAAAACTATGTTCTCTCATAAAAACATCCAAGGCCAACTTTGAGAGAAAAATCGCTAAGGACACTAAAGATAACCACAAAGCGTTCTTCAGCTATGTTAGAAACCTCATAGAAACCCTCAGATATGCTCAGAGTTAGTTCACAACAACAAAAAATACACTGAACCCACAGATATTGCCAACATTCTGGCTGACAGTTTCAGTGCAAATTTCTCCCCTCCCTCACCCCCAAAAGAAGAAATACTTATCCCAGCTGAATGTAATCTCCCTGTCATCTCAGATGTCCAAGTGAGAACCACCCTCAACAAAGCTAAAAACACAGCATCAATGGGACCTGATGGTATCCCGGGTTGCGTGCTATGTGAACTCCAAGAGGAGGTAAACTCGCACATAAAAATGCTATTTAACCTTAGCCTTACTACAGGATGTGTACCTGAACACTGGCGTACAGCAACAGTGGTCCCACTCCACAAAGGGGGTACCTCTACAGACCCTGGGAACTACCGCCCCATAAGCTTAACTAGCCTGGTCTGCAAAGCTATGGAAAGAATCATTATGGAACACATAAACAGAGACATAGAGGACCTACAGACACTTGACCCCACCCAGTTCAGCTTTGTAAAGGGCAGATCCTGCCTTTTGAACCTGGTTGACTTTTTCGAAACAGTCACTAGAGCCATTGATGAGGGCAAAGCAGTCCATACAGCCTACCTGGACTTGGCTAAAGCCTTCAACACAATACCCCACTCAGACATCATAGATAAGCTCAACAGCTTAAACGTAAACCCTTATGTCACTAGATGGGTTGCAAACTGGCTAAAGGACAGAACCCATAAAGTTAAAATCGCTGGAGCAATGTCAGACTCAAAGCCAGTCACAAGTGGTGTCCCACAGGGATCTGTCCTGGGACCCCTCTTGTTCGGCATTTATTTCTCAGATGTTAAAGCAAACATGGGAGGGCTGTGGCTGACAAAGTTCGCAGATGACTGCAAACTAGGCGCCTTAGTCGATACACAAGCAGACACATACATCCTACAAAAAGGCCTCACAGAAACGGACAACTGGTGCCGGAGTCACGGCCTTAAACTAAATGCCAAAAAATGTATAGTCATCCCCTTTGGGAAAAACAAAGTACCCACAAATTATCACATAGTCAGCAACCCACTGAGTACGGAAAAAGTAATCAGAGACCTAGGGACCCAAGTCGACAGCGACCTCTCATTTGACACCCATGTTGCCAAAGTGGTTAGAAAAACATTCTACCTTGCACACCTCATCATGAAGGGATTCACATCTAGATCCAAGGATGTCATTGTACCCCTATACTCCTCCCTCATCAGACCCATGATTGAGTACAATGCCCCATTTGGTATGCAACTCACCCAGCATTTGCAACAGCTGGAGAGACCACAAAAGTACCTCACCAAGAGGATCAAGGGTCTCCAACATATGTCTTATTCTGCCTGACTAAAGAAACTTCAGCTCTATTCAGTAGCATACCACCTGCTCAGAGGTAATCTCTGCCTGACATACAAGGCCATGTCCAATCAGGATCTGATGGACATGCTCCATCTCAAAAAATCCAAATCCATCAGGACCACGAGAGCTAAAGACTTAAACCTTGGCACAAGTATGAATAGGACATGCTGGAGGGATAGATTCATAACCCAGAGGCTTCCCATGCTTTGGAACAAGATCCTAGTTCATGTTAGGCAGAGCCCCTCACTGACTCTCTTCAAGAGAAATCTTGATGAGTGGATGGGAGATCGTAAGTTTACCCCAGGGGTCACATCTGTGTCACTGCTAGACAGGGGCACAGTAAACTAATTCTATTATATAAGGGGACCTTCATTGTGTCACTACTAGACAGAGGCACAGTATTCTAAATTTATTCTGTACATTTTTGTACCATTTCATGGGGTGGCAAAAGCCACATCACTATGGCTAGGCTTACAAATGCCCCAGGGCAGATAGCCTAGTACTAAACTATGAAACTATGAAACTATGAAACTATAAGTCATTTCCCACTGTTTGTTTTTCTTCCTGAATGTAAGTTAATACTGGTAATGTCCCCCCACCTTAATCTGTCCATGTGCTGTTCTTCGTGAGTGGGGAAATACTGGAAAATCCTGGTCATAAGTGTCTCCATAGTCTCCACCCTGCATATATTCTTCCTCATATCCCTGTGCTTCTCTGTTTAACACTTGTTTGTTACTACCATAGTGAGAATTTACTGAATGTATAATATTGTCTGTTGGGTAGACTCTCTTGTCTTTGTATTGTTGACTATCTCTATCTCATTTTCTTTTTTCTTGGAAAATAGGTTATTAATTCTTCTGTTCACCCTATCAAACACCTTAAAATATAACTTTATATATTGTGGGAATAACAAATCCTTTGAAATATTATGGTCAAGTATTTCAACTTTTTTAAAAATGTTATCTCTCTGTTGCTCATAAAAAAATACAATTTTCTTTACAATATTTATACCTGCTTCATCAAAAATATTGTAAAATTAATTCAAAATAGAATCATTATATTTAATCCCAAATGGAAACTTGTACATATGTAGACCCTGTGGAACAATTTGTAACCTTAAGCATTCATTCAAATATGCTATGTCAACTTCACAAGATTTTAGTTTAAACAATCTTTTTTCAAAAAAATAAATTATGTCTTTCAGGGAAGAAAAACTTTGAGTTTTATCACTGTTTAATTCCAACACCTTGTGCTGTTCCACAACAGCTTGTCCAGTACCTGAGAATACATATCTTCTATTAATAAGTGAAGTATAATGTTCCTTCCTAGAATCATTGTGTAACTTTCTCCCTGAAGGAACGTTTTGTCCACTGCTAGTAAGCCCATTCATGTTGTCACAATGATTATCTATAAAATGAGTATTCTCATTACTGTCCATAAATTGACCACTGGTGCCCGGTCTTTCCCCTGAGAGTCTAAACAAGTTATTAAAGGGCTGCATAGTTTTTTTATGATTTTACCAGTATTAATTATTTGGATATACAAATTATTAATGATATGGGTGGATTCCGATCATGTATATATATAGGAAACCTACATTTTGCAACACATATTTACATTATGGGAGCAATCACCCTACTGCTCAAAAAAGAAGTATAGTGAAGGGACAGGCAGTGAGGGCTGCAAGAATGATGTCCCATTATGATGATTTACAAGGAGAGTTAAGTAAACGACAGTGTATGTTTGAAGAGAGAGGGTACCCTAAACAGTTGGTTGAGGAAATTATTTCAGAAGTACAATACAAGTGAGGTATTGATTATCTCCCTTTAATAGGGGTAGGACTACAAAACAACAACATGGAAAAGAGCAAGGAAAATGACAAATATAAAAGGGCTTGTGTACTAGAATACAATTCCACAACTAAAGACTTAAGCAAGATAATTAACAAGAACTGGACAATTTTTAAAACTAACCAAGAAATATACAAGAAGCTGGGAGAGGGTCCTAGATTTGTCAATAAGACAGGGCATAATATTGAGAGTCTCCTTGAATGTAAGATAGAATTCAGAAAGGTGAACAGTAGGGGTACTAGACCATGTGGAATGTGCAAACAATGTTGTTATATACATAAAGAGCAATATGTAGTTTTACACAACAGCTTGAAAAGTAAGATAGTATTTGTAAATGGAAATTGCTTGACTAAAGGTGTTGTGTATATAGCTCTGTGCAATTCCTGCACAGCATTCTATTTAGGAAAAACAGAGCATGCACTTAAAAGTAGGATGTATGAGCATATTAATGACATTAAAAACAAAAAAACAAGTGCATTATACAAGCATTCTCTATTAGGTGCATCTTTTACAAAATTTTCATTTGGAATTGTGGAACAGGTGAAATCAAATCCAAGAGGGGGAGACTGGAAAAACACATTAAAGAAAAAAGAAACACAATGGATTCAGAACAGCAGCAATGTTTCCATTGTCCCAGTTTTGCAGGAAAGAATAAGTAAGAAATAAATATTTTCTTACAATCAGTGATGAATTTTGAATGTCTTTTAAACAGAACATGTTTTAAGAGATGAACTGATGATAGTTTTTGTGTGGAATACATATCTACAATATGTTTTTAAGAGTTAATGGGCAGTGTAATGGGAGTTGGTTTACTAATTAATTGTTTTATCTTTATGATTGGTCAATAAATTTTATTTAATGAAGCAATATATGTTTTGCAATGTATTCTGATGAAGGCTACGCTGTGCATAGCCGAAAGCGCTAAATAAACTTGTACTACAGATTATTAACCCTTTATTTGGATTACAGCCTGGATATTTTTGTTTTTTAGAGTTAGAGCACTTGCCAAAGTGAGTGAGTGGCAGTGAGGATGTGTGTCTCAAGCCCATATAGTAGACCCAATTTAAAACATGCAGAACCATTACTAATTAATGAGTCATATGGCACTGCAATTAATCATGTATATTGTCCTAAAAAATATTATGTTATGGCTGGATCCCAATCATATTGTGATAACTATAGATAAATGAATGCAACAATTCCTAAACTAAAATACTTTATATACTGACCCTTCATGCATCTCTCCTCCAGACTACATTAAACAAGGTCTGACTTTTTGACTCTAGGCAAGATTATTTTTAAACAAGTACTTGATGAGTACCAGAAACCGACAGAGTGACTTTAATGCTGAAATTCAGATTCCTGGAATATAAGCGCTCCAAATAACTATGAAGAAGAATATCGGGTAAAAAAATGACATAATGTGTTTTCCTAAACAAAATGACTCATTAATGTAAAAAAAAATGATGATCTGGAGAACAGGTCACAAAGGAACAATGTAAGGATATATGGTATACCAGAAAACCATGAAGGTGGAAATATGAAGTTTTTTTCCCTACGATATATTTTTTTACATCCTGGCTGCCCAAAGCACTTAATTTATCAGAAGTTGTTTCCTTTGGCATTGAAAGGGCTCACATATCTCTGTCTCATTCATCTTATGATAAGTATTCTCCTAGATCTGAATAATGATTTTTTTCTCCGGCAAAGATAAGGACTTGAAATCTGCATGAACTAATATTTGTATAAAAATAGGTGAATACATTATAAGGTTTGATAATAAATATTCTCCTAAAGTAATTGCTAAAAGAAATTCTTGTTTGCCATTAGTGACAGACTGAAAAATGTAGTTTCAAAACCCACTTGCTGTTTCTGCAAGAATTAGAATATTTCTCACTGAAGGACAGAAACTTTCAACACATTGGAAGATGCTGTTACCTTCATCAAAAAATAAAAACTAGATGACATTGAAGATATGGAATGGAATACAGCCTCATTAAAAAGACAGGTCAAGAAAATGAGTGGAAATGTGTTGAAAAGTCCAAAAATCTAAAGAACAAATATATAGTTTACCTTAATGGATGCTTTGGACATGTGCCGATTTAAATGCAAAATATATGAAACTGCATTCTCAAATGAATCTTACCAAGTTCTCTGACTTATTAAAGTAACATATGCATTTCATTTATGTTTCTCTCTCTATGAAATTATGTTTTTAATCAATTCTTTATTTTGATTATCTAACATTTTATATATCATATATCAGAGATCCCCTTTTTGTGTGTCTATGTGTTTGTGTGTCCGAGTAGGTTTGCTTTGTTATGCTGTGTTTGTCTGTTTGTACAGACACCGATCCACTCCACTCTATCTGCAAAGTGTCATACTATGCAGGATACATGTATTGGTACAGTCACTAATTAGCTGAATGTACGACACACTATTAATTGTAAATGTTTAGGTTCCCTTACAAAGCAGTAGGTTCTTTAAGAATCAGTTTGCTTAATTTTCTTAATGGTACATAAGTATTAATGTAATAGTAATTCTTATTTGTAAGTGTAGATGTTTTCTCCTTAAAAAACACTTTTTATGTGTGTTCCATAAAGTTGCTTTATTTCAACTTATTATTGGAACAGAGAAAAGAGATAAGGTGTTTTAAATTTCTTTAAGCGATATGTTTCTATTAATTTGTTTAAAACTTCTTTTTTATGTATTTTGACATTCTGATACACTATCATACTGTATATTAAATCACAATTATTTTGCTTTTCATGACTGTTATTTTTAAAGCAAAATGCACAAGAAACATCTCTACAACATTTTAATAGCATGCGCAGTAAAATTAACTGTTTAAAATATATTTTATCTTAGTTTTTATGCTTACATCTCTAAAACTACACTCTGTAGTTTCTGGAGTCACTGGGAACTGTATGTTGATGCCACAGGACATGGCAAACATTAAAGAGGTCATAAAATCAATGTATCTGAGCATAACATGAATTTATTCAGGACTTCCTGTTTTTATCATGTATATTATATTGCAAAAATAGTAAAAGCTTCAAGTTTTCCCTAAAAGTTATTTATATTACCTGAACATGTTTAAAGATGCTTGAAATGCTAAAAGCTTAATATGTAAAATGCTGTATAAATGAGACCATTAATGTGATGTATGTCACTCCTCTTTCTAGTTGAATGAGTTATTATAATGTCATTAGTTTGGTGCACTTTACAGGCTCTTAGTTAAGTTTACTCTTCAATTAATACCTTGGTTTAAAACAGGGATACAGTTCTTGTGTATGATGCATATACTTTTTTGGCAATGTTAGCAATACAATGAAGGATTTTGATGTGAAATTAATACAGAGCATTTTAATACATGGCAGAGTGTTATATGCAAAATATATAGGTTAAATAAATAAGTGCATATTAGTCAAACAGTTATACCAGATTGATTTTACACTAATCCAGATGTTAAATGCTGACAGGGTAAATACATGTCACTTCTGTTTGCCTATTGATAACTACCAGAAAAATCTAGAATGACACAGATACTGAAATACAAATTTATGCAACAGAGTTGCGGTTAGAATTTTGTGTTCAACATATGGCTGCTAATTTTAATAGAGCTCTGATTAGTCCATTTTACTTTTGTTTATGCTTTTCATTGCTTATAGTCTCAGCTTAAACTATAAATGGTTGAATCATTTTTCTTCTTTCTCACATTAATCCCTTTTATGTTGGACCAGGAGATGTATACACTATGTCATAGCTTAATTTCACTGTAGGAGGAACCTCTTTATATATGTATATATATATATATATATATATATATATATATATATATATATATATATATATATAAAATTATCCCACACATGGGTTCCCTCAAATTATCTATGGTATGATCCCAGTTATTCTGATTAGGGATAATATATAACTATCAACTATGGGATGAGTAAGGCTGACGTCTAACCAAATGGGATTGGTTATTTTTCTTAAGCACAAAAAGGGAAATTGGCTAGTAAATGGCCCACAAGGGCAGCTACCCTAGTTAATTACCCATGAACCTATAATGGTCTTTTTTGATGAGAATCAGATATTGAATTATTTGTATAATATCTACCTATTATTTGTGTAATACATAGATAAGTAAAGTCTCATCTATTCTATTAGGATCTTCTCTCTCTCTCTGCTAATAACTTTTTCAAGCTCATACGTCATTTCATATGTCTCATATAAGCCATTTTATTGTTACTCAGTGTTATCTCGGTAAAAAAGTCAAATGTTTCCTATAAAATTTCCATATAGAATTGCTTGGATTGTACTTATATTCTGCTTCTGGGGACTTGTTAAACAATTACAAGAAATTCTAACTGTGAGTCTAGTATATAAAACCTTAATTCAGCTTTAAGTTTATTGTTATTATGATGCTGTAATGTTTACACTAGTGTTCAGTCCATTAAATAGCTTGTGATTAGTTAAACATAATTCATGATTAATTGTACTTATCTAGTAATATTTTACATAATTATTAATTTAGTCATACTAATAACTATTATACAATGACAGGTCATTGCTATTCAAGAACGTCCCTGCTGACTGGACATCCCGATCAGCATGCCTGTTGTAAATCAAGCATATACCAAAAGAAAAAAGTACAACCACTAAAGTACCATTCAGCTGCCCAATTTTTCTATTAGAATATGCTACAGAGGGATAATGCAAAACAGAAAAAAAAATCAGGTATGTTCTCAAAGATAAAGACACAGACACATACCTGGTTTTCCTTTTTTTTAAAATAATGAATGCTTGCAAGAGAATTTGCAGTTTCCCATCATTCATTCAAATTGCATTTGCATAGAGTAAAAAGAAGTACTGAACTTTATGCCAAGTAGAAGATGGCTCCATAGAAGAGGTATTGTCTGTTAAAAATAGCTCTTCCTCCAACACTCTCTATTTATGCTGCAAAAGAGATCATGATCCCTTGACTGGATGTTCACATTGCCAAGTGAACTTGTGAATGTGTAACAGGTCTGACAGCACTGGTTCTTTTGAGACTCTATAAGTGAGGCAGGGGCTGTCTCTTTGTAGTTTATATAATAACAAGAAGAGGGAAAAGGCCTTGAGATTGCCTGCATAGTTTTGTGATTTAGGCCCTTGATTTTTTTTTAATGGAAAAAACAATGTGGTCACTCCAGTTGTGGCAAATGTCTGGGCAAGTAAATATTGAATGGGGCATTATATTCATTGACTGGCCTGATTAGAGCAGAGTAGAATGGAATGATTACATTCCTAGATACCATACCTGTAGATATAAGCTGTGTAATGAAAAAAGGACTTCCTTACAATGATGGATACATGGTAATTAAAGGGTAGTTTGCTTTTGACATAGGTTTTCTGATACAGATGCCTAACAATGAGATCAACCTTCCAGGGGTATGTTGCCAATATGATAACTATTAAGGAAGTAATGTATGCCAAAGGATGGATCGACTTTAGAAGATCTATTCAAAAGAAAGTCAAATGTCATATGGTCAAGACCATATGACTGACTTTTTGAAAAGTCAAAGAATGGAAAACAGCAAAAATCTATGTTTTTGCAGGAGGCTAAGCCCCCCTGAACCCCCCCCCCCAAAGTCACTACACATTATATACACCAACCCCAAGATCACACTACAGTAGGGAAAAGGGTAACTTCCCTGATTTCCATTCAAAGCTTCAGCATTTCAGAAAGTTGATCATATGGTCTTGAACATGTAATGTTCAACTTTCTATTGACTTGATCTTCTGAACAGGACCCAAAAGGATATGATTATACAGTTATTGGCATTTATTTTGAGTTCATGGTTTTGACACCAGCTATTTGTTTGGGAAGGTCCCTCTTGGAGGATTTTGGTGTCTTCTGGGGAGTTTATGATAGCACCAAGTTTACAGTTGCCAGCAAATTTGTTCAGCTATAAACCCTTAACATTTATGTTGACCTCTGAGAAGCAAATGTCAAAGAGGAGTGGCCTAAGGCTGGAACCCTGTGGTACACCAGTTGTGTTAAGTCTTTTGGAAGAGATAGAGCTGCCCATCCTAATTTCCTGGGCTCTATTTTTGAGCCAAGTTTCTGTCTACCCTCTATCAATTTTTAATCATTCCCTGAATAGTGTGCATGACTGTATTGATTCAGTTTCTAGAACTTCTGCTATTGCTGCTGTCATGTGATGGTTTGCCTGGATATGTAGCCAGATGTTTTCTGAGAAGTTTAAGTCTGACATTTTAAATTCTTCTTTAGATAAGAGCAATCTGTTTGGTCCAACTGTTACCCAGTTGTTCAAACTGGGAGAAATTATCTATGAAACTGAGTGTGGGATGGTGTTGAATGCCTTTGTGTGGTCTAGATATGCAGCCTGTACTGATTTGCCTTCACCCATTGCTGAAGTAATCTTCTTGAAGAAATTTATCACATAAAGTTGGGAGGATCTGCCCATGATGAATGCAGACTGGCTTAGGTCAAGATTTTGTAGGTTACCTATGTCCTTGTATATAAATTCCTAATGATCCTTTCCATAACCTTACAGATGAGGCTGGTCAGACTTATGAGTTTGGAATTATCAAGGTCTGTTTACGCTCCACCTTTGTACAAGGGGATGACTGTTGCTGTCTTCCATTCATCAGGCATGAGACCTGTTTGGTGGCTAATATTGAATTATCTTGGTAGGTGGTTTGATAAGATTTATCTCAGATTGACCTATAAGCAACTTGGTATGTTATTTGGCCCCATAGAAGTAATATAGTGTTCCTGCCTTGGATAGCACCTTGAAAACTCATTTTTGGGAGATTTGAAGAGGTTGTAAATGCAGGATTGTGATTTGGCAATATGGCGGGGGTGAAGTCTAAACTAAATTTGTCTGCTGGTATATATAGACTTTATTTATTAAATTTGTAACATAGTTACATAGTTAAATAAGGCTTTGTGGTTATCTTTTGCCTGGGTGGCTATTTTTATCACTTATCTGGCTTTGGTTGATTTGATCAGGGTCTGGAGTTTCTTTCTAAGTTTAGCAAGAGCATTTGTGACATCTTGAAAATTAAATTTAGTATTGCATGCAATTAATATTTTTTAGAGCCTGATTATATTAGGGTTTTACCATAGGGGTTTATTATTAAATTTGGTATTGTATTTACCTCTGAGGTGGGCAGGCACATCTATGCAGCTATTAATATGTGCATAACATTTTGATGGCAAAGGATTCTGCATAAGCATTGGGGTTGTCAAGATGGAAGGGGCTTTTGAATTTACCCCAGTCATCATTTAGTTTTAGTAAATTAGCCTTGGCATAATCTCTGATTAACAAGGTATTAAAAATGCTTCCAGCTTCATTCTTAAAGTAGATGTGACTGATTTATGGTTTGATTAGACCAGTGGAGAAGTTACAATTGTAGGGAGTAAAGCTGTCCCATATTAGTAAGATCTAGGTCTAAGATTTTATTGAACCTGGTTGGGATGTGAACTAACTGATCCAGAGAAATAAAACAAGCTCCAAATGAAGCAAAACACTAGTAACCAAAAAATAAAAAAAACAAACCGACCCAAAATGGGCAGAGAAACTCTACTTTAATGACATGAACAGAAAACAGCAATTCCCATAAATGAAGTGCTTTCACCATTAAAATATGGCTTCTTTAATGTTGAAAGCGCTTAGTTTATGGGAATTGCTGTTTTCTGTTCGTGTCATTAAAGTGGTGTTTCTCTGCTCGTTTTGGGTTGGTTTGTTTTTTATTTTTTGGTAACTGATCCAGAGAGTTTGCATTGATTGTGTCTTTCGGCTTTTTTCCCGGTTAGGGGTCGCCACAGCAGAACTCCGGTCCGCTAATGATTGGCAGTAGATTTTTACATACTGGCTTGCCGGGCCTAATGCACAACCTTCAGCGAAGGAACGCCCATTCACGCATGTCGCCACACAGAAGACGCTCTAACTGAGAATCGAACGGGCAATGTCTAACTGTGAGGTGATAAGCATGAAGTTCAGAAATTTCTTGTTTGAGAATGTATAAATAAAATAAGAAAGAGCAATACAGCTCACAGACAGAAACCAGAAACCTTTATTTAGTGCTTTTATCAGCTGTCAGTACTGACTTCTTCAGAATACAAAAAAGCACACTGAACCACTTGTTAAATATGCACTTTTGTCACGACTTGCACTAATTAAACAATTAATTAATTTTAAAAGGTGTAAGCTCATATTATTTAAAAAAAATGAAAGTAATGATAAATTCCCTATAATACTAGCAGCAGGAAAAACATCATTTTCTATACATAACATTGAAAGCAGCTTTTGGAACAGACAGAGCTGTGTTGTGCAAACTGGGATAATAAAACATATAAAAACCTGTACAAAGCTAATAATCAAATTCTCAGAAATAAATAATAAATAACCTCTTAATTCTTTCACAATCTGTTAGCTTAAAATGTCCTTAACAAAATTACATTTTTATTGACATATGAAATTCAGCTTTTAACTTGAGATAGCTAGAAATGGAAACAGTTTCATTAAGCCCAGGGGGGTATGTTGCATTGCACTTAAGCTGCCACGTTAATTCTCGTTAATCTAAAAAAATGTCAGAAAGACCCCCCCCATCATTGTTTCTTATCTGTTCAAGGGCACTGCATTTAAACTGATGACCAGGGTGTTCTTTTATGTGTTTGTATAATGCATTCTTGAGACTGTTCTTTTTAATATCATATAAATGTTGGTAAACTCGCTTATTGAGGCTATTAATAGTCTTCTCTATATAGAAACTATAGCACTGTTGGCGAATCGCTATATATATATCAGACATCTACTTTGACAATTAAGCCTTTGCTTCAGGACTACCCTACCAAAACTCCTAATGTACAGAGACTCAGTCTCCAAAATGTATGGGCATTAATTACAATGTCCACATTTCACCATCTTGCCTTTGTTCACATTGGTTACATTAGTTTCAAGCAAGTTTTTTATTAACTTGTCTTTCTTATATACTACTACCGGATAGTCACCTAATTTATTTTTAAATTGTTGTTCCATGTCAAAAAGTATCCAGTTGTGATTTAAAATTTCTTTGATTTTACCAAAAAGTGGACTAAAAGTAAGAACCATAGAGTATTGAAACAAATTCTTGGTAATATGTGGTATGTTTACCCTACCATCACTATTGTTGTTATGTATCCCCCAAAATGGGTAAAAAATGGCCTTGCTTTCTCTTTGTGATGACTTCCTGAAGTATGTGTTCTAGAAAGTGTATGGGATACCCTCTTCCTAGTAGCATATTCTCTAAAATTCCTATTTCCTTTAGAAAGAATTCCTCTTCGCTGACCATCCTTGCCAACCTAACTCCCTGCCCCTTCACCAAAGATCTCTTTGGGTGCATTGGGTGAGCACTGGAAAAGTGCAGCAATGTATTGCAGTAGGTTGGCTTCCTGTATAACGTGGAGGTAAACCTGTGATTGACTTTATCCTTCCTGATAGTGATGTCCAAGAAGTGTATACTGCCGTCATTAATGTCCATTGTGAACTGTAGAAACTGTGTACTTTTAATTAAGAATTCAAAGAATTCACGCAATAACTCCTGAGTCCCTCCCCATAAAATAAGGGTGTCATCCAAATAACGTCCATAGAATTTACAGTATTTAAATAGTTTGGATGTGAAAAAATTGGAAGTTTCCCATTCAGCTAGGGCAATATTAGCAAATAGGGATGCACATGATGCTCCCATGGCCACCCCTATCTTTTGTTTAAAATATTGCCCCTCAAAGAGAATGGAGTTATTGTTAAGTATCATATCCATAACTATTTGGAACATCAATATTCTGGAATGTGTAAAACCAGAATGCTTGCAAAGAAAATCATAAAACATACTGATACCCTCCTCATGTGGAATAACTGTAAATAAGTCACAGACGTCAATTGTGGCAAATATAAGATGTTCGTTGTACATATCCTGTTGAATTTTCTTAAGACAGTCCCATGAGTCCTGCAATATATGTAGGAATTGTTTTAATAAATCCTTCAGGTTTAAGTCTATATACTTAGCCATAGAAAATGTCTTTGATGGCTTGGCATCCACTATGGGACTTAAGGGGGTATCAATGGTAGACTTATGGATCTTTGGTATACCGAAGATCATAGGGATACGTGAGCTTTCTTGTTGCATATAGTTTAACTCAGCAAGTGTTATTTGTTTGTCAAGTAATATGTCTATTTGTCTATATGCTATATTAAGTTGATTGATAGAAGTTTCTTCTTAGGTATCACTATATAGATGTAAAAGCATTTTTGGGGTATAGACCTTTTGATCCATAGCTACCAAACCTCCCCTGATATTTTTGTTACCCATAATGTTAGACAATAGACTTTGTTCATCATCAGTGAGGTTATTAATAAATGTGGTATTTTTCAAAAAAGTCTCCCTAATCTGTGATGTACAATGACTCTCGTAAATCTGTAATATGGGGTGCAGGGGTGTTCATATCCATGGTCCAAGCCTGTAGGGAACTTTCATGTTCGAAGGCCCTTAGGTACTTGTTCTCTCCGTAGACATTCTCTTAGGTAGCTGTTTTCATACTGCAATTTGCGTAGCTTCAGTACTTCTTGCTCAAAGTTATAAATCTGCTGGTTTAATGTTCCATAATTAACCCAACTGTTACTTCCTTCAAGAAGCTAAGATCCATAAGTCTACCACTGATCCCCCCTTAAGGCCCATAGTGGATGCCAAGGCATCGAAGAAATTTTCTATGGCTAAGTATATAGACTTAAACCTGAATAATTTATTAAAACAATTCCCACATATATTACAGGACTCATGGGACTGTCTTAAGAAAATTCAACAGGACATGTACAACGAACATCTTATATTTGCCACAACTGATGTCCGTGACTTATTTACAGTTATTCCAATAGGAGGGTATCAGTATGTTTTATGATTTTCTTTGCAATCATTCTGGTTTTATACATTCCAGAATATTGATGTTCCAAACAGTTATGGATATGATACTTAACAATAACTTCATTCTCTTTGAGGAGCAATATTTTAAACAAACATTAAGGGTGGCCATGGGGGCATCATGTGCACCCCTATTTGCTAATATTGCCCTAGCTGAATGGGAAACTTCCAATTTTTTCACATCCAAACTATTTAAATACTGTAAATTCTATGGACGTTATTTGGATGACACCCTTATTTTATGGGGAGGGACTCAGGAGTTATTGCGTGAATTCTTTGAATTCTTAAATAAAAGTACACAGTTTCTACAGTTCACAATGGACATTAATGACGGCAGTATACACTTCTTGGACATCACTATCAGGAAGGATAAAGTCAATCACAGGTTTACCTCCACGTTATACAGGAAGCCAACCTACTGCAATACATTGCTGCACTTTTCCAGTGCTCACCCAATGCACCCAAAGAGATCTTTGGTGAAGGGGCAGGGAGTTAGGTTGGCAAGGATGGTCAGCGAAGAGGAATTCTTTCTAAAGGAAATAGGAATTTTAGAGAATATGCTACTAGGAAGAGGGTATCCCATACACTTTCTAGAACACATACTTCAGGAAGTCATCACAAAGAGAAAGCAAGGCCATTTTTTACCCATATTGGGGGATACATAACAACAATAGCGGTGGTAGGGTAGACATACCACACATTACCAAGAATTCTTTTCAACACTCTATGGTTCTTACTTTAAGTCCACTTTTTGGTAAAATCAAACACATTTTAACTCACAGCTGGGTACTTGACATGGAACAACAATTTTAAAAATAAATTAGGTGACTATCTGGTAGTTGTATATAAGAAAGACAAGTCAATAAAAAACTTGCTTGAAACTAATGTAACCAATGTGAACAAAGGCAAGATGGTGAAATGTGGACATTGTAATCAATGCCCATACATTTTGGAGAATGATTCTCTGTACATTAAGGGTTTTGGAAGGGTAGTCCTGAAGCAAAGGCTTAATTGTCAAAGTAGATGTCTGATATATATATGTATATATATATATATATATATATATATGTATATATGGATTTGCCAACAGTGCTATAATTTCTACATAGGAAAGACTATTAATAGCCTCAATAAGCAAGTTTACCAACATTTATATGATATTAATAAGAACACTCTCAAGAATGCGTTATACAAACACATAAAAGAACACCCTGGTCATCAGTTTAAATTCAGTGCCCTTGAACAGATAGGAAACAATGATGGGGGGGGGGGTGTTTCTGACATTTTTTTAGAGTATTGATAATTAATGTGGCAGCTTAAGTTCAATGCAACATATCCCCTGGGCTTAATGAAACTGTTTCCATTTGTAGCTATCTCAAGTTAAAAGCTGAATTTTATATAGGTTCATAGATTAGTACTAGGCTAACTGTCCTTGTGAGCTCTTTTAAGCCTAGCCAATTATCCTTTGTGAGGCTCTAACCCTGCACCTTGTGTTTATAAGACAAATAACCTAATCATTAGGCCACCTTCCCAACCACATAAAAGTGTAATTTTATTAAGGACATTTTAAGCTAATAGACTGTGAAAGAATTAAGAGGTTCTTTATTGTTATTTATTTCTGAGAATTTGATTATTAGCTTTGTACAGGTTTTTATATGTTTTATTATCCCAGTTTGCACAACACAGCTCTGTCTGTTCCAAAAGCTGCTTTCAATGTTATGTATATAAAATTGTGTTTTTCCTGCTGCTAGTATTATAGGGAATGTATTATTAATTTTATTTTTTTAAATAATAGAAACATACACCTTTTAAAATGAATTAATTGTTTAATTAGTGTAAGTCATGTGACAAAAGTACATATTTAACAAGTGGTTCAGTGTGCTTTTTTGTATTCTGAAGAAGCCAATGCTGACAGCTGACGGAAGCACTAAATAAAGGTTTCTGGTTTCTGTCTGTGAGCCGTATTGCTCTTCCTTATTTTATTTATTCAGTTTATTGTTGTTTTGGCGACCCCTAACCGGGAAAATCCGAAAGACACAACATTGTTGTTTTGTTGTTTGAGAATGTGTAAGTGTCCGATTTGATTCAGTGGAGGGATAGTTGAAATTTTCTAGAAGAATAGTGTTTGGCTCAATGCATAGGGGCTCCATACTCATTAGGTTGGAGATAAGTGCTGAGAGGGACGTAGAGAGGGCGTCTTATAGTTAGCTATGATACAATAAGATTTTTTACTAGTAAGCTGGATATGAAGGAGTTCCAGGATGTTATCTTGTGTAATGTGTCTGGAGATGATTTATTTTTTTAATATGGAGAAACCACCATCTTTAGTGCCTTCATCAAATACTGCAGGCCTGAACATGTGGCAGGCATTGAAACCCTGCACTGATGGAGTGCTGCCACTAATCACTAACCAGGTTTCTGTGATGATGCATATATTGATTTTTTTTTTTAGATTAAGGAGTGCTTGTAGGGAGGGAAGTTTTTTTGTTGAGGCTCCTGGTGTTGAGCAGCAATAACTTTATGTTACCTGGATTTGGTTTAGTTATATTGAAACATTTAGAATTTTGGCATTGCCTATAAATGCACTGTTAGGGTGGATAAGGATTTATCCAGTATATTAAAGCCTTGGGGGGATATGTGCAGGCCATTCTTGGCAAAGCAGTTTGGGCATTTTACCATCTCCTCACTGGCTGATATATATATCATACCTCTCTTAGAATGACACCAGTAGCTAAGCCAATTGTTGAAATAATCTTTTGTTTGTATTGCATTATCATCCATGGTGATGCTATGATACTGCTCAAGGCTAGGTTCATACCTGTTTCAGTCACATATTCCAAGAGTTCTATCGTGTGTCTCTTAGTATAGTCCATTGAGGTATGTTTCAAGTCATTTACACCCACATGCACTATGACGTCATCTGTGTAGTTGTACAAGAGCTTGTGTTCATGTATGATGTGGTAAATCCTGCCACCTGACAGGCAACTGTGCCAATCCCCCTCCTTGCACAGCCTGATGATTTGTGCATTTGTGTGTCTCTCTATGGAGTTACTTATGACTAGGATATTGGACTGCATGGAGGTTTGCCTTAAGGATTTTTGAATTAGGTCATTGTAACTGTTAAATGTATGTTTCATGGTAAGTGTTTCCTATACGTCTGAGGTTACTTGTTTCTTAGGTTATGTTTAGGAGGTGTTTGTGGTTCAAGTAGGTTACTTTTAAGAGCATCAGTATATGTATACCTATAGGTTTGGTCTGAGCTGTGTGTGATTGGTTAATATGGTGGTATGTGGCACTGACAACTTGTATTTTATTTGTTGTGACTTTGTGTGAGACCTTTGCCTCCAATAACATTATATAACGTCATCTCTCACACAATATGTCAATTTGTTTAAGTAATGGGTTGTTGCCAGTAAATATGAGACAATTGTTACATTGTCTCAGGTGGCCCATTTCAACCAAGTTGGCTACAGAGACAGTTGGAAAGTATCAGACTGTGGTTCCAGGTGCTTATTAATGCAAGCTGAAGGGGAAATAGGGCCTATCAGGTTAGGAGTTGATTACTATTTATTGATTTATTTATTTACATTTGTTGACCGGGAGTGTCCGACTGGACGTAGGTCCATTTTCAGCGGAGGCCCGGGGAGAAAAGCTCCACAGTTAAAATAAACAGACAGTAGTTACATTGGATTACATAGCGATTAACAATTTAACATAGAAATTACTTACAACATATTTACAGATGAAGAACATAGTACATCAGTAGACAACTAGAATCTTTATCTGTGAAGTACATAACAGACATTAACAAATGTTACAATAAGAAGTTCCTGCTGTATAATAAGTACTAGGCTTATGAGCATCTGAGCTTGCTGTAATCAAGGTAGTTAGTGGAGTGGAAAGAAAGGTATTATTAGGTAATATTGGAGAGGCATAAAGTAGGGTGGAGATAAGATGGGAATTTGCTATTGAAATCTTTGCTGCTTTGGTGAGAAATTGCTTATTTCTGTATAACGCTCCTAGTTTTTTGTGGACTTTTTTTATGGTCATGGATATGTGAATGTCAAATTTTAGTTTATTGTCTATTTCCACTCCTAGCAATTCGGTGTGTTCAGTTGGGTATATAGTGGTGTTGTCTTTTGCTGTAATGTTAAAGTGAGAGTTGTTTTGAGTATGTTTGGTGGGTTGGAAGATGAGTAGTTTAGTTTTGTTTGGGTTGAGTATTAATTGATTAATTACTAATTAATTAATTAATTGTTAATTGATTAATTAATAGGATTAATTACTAGAGGTGTTATCTGTCTAGTAGTGGAGATAGTGTTGGTCTCAGCACAGTTGCACACAGCTAGGAATCAATGATCTTTTGCTCCTTCTGTCACCAGTATCAAAAGACTAGTACTAGTCCCAAGCTTCTTCCTAAGAAGCAGTATTAAGCCAGATGTTGATGGGTTCAGTACACATGCTATTGTTTTCTCTTAGTAAATAGCCTTGTTAGAAACTGCAGTTCATGGACTCAACTGAAAGCCAAGCTGCACAATGGCCCTGAAGAGATTCTCATCAAAACTGCAACCAGACCACTCATTTAAGTCCCATACACACTGTCAAATCAAACTGTACCAAGAACCAATGCCCCTCTACTTCTTCTCTCACCAGGAACAAAGAAGTAGCACTAATTACAAACTGATGTCTAAGAAGTAATTTCCGGCTTTCCAGTGATGAGCAATCTCTAGGAGAGTTAATAAATAATCCCTCTGTTCCTTCTGTCACTACAAGCAAAACAGAAGCACTAACCCCAAACTGATTCCTGAGAAGCAGTTCCTAGGTCTCGTGTGACTGGTAGTCTAGCCCCAGATATTACAGATTTTAAAAGTAGAATGGAAAAACGGGATTAATACTTTGAACATTGTAATGTGCACTAAGTGAGAGGAATGATATGAAACAGAGGCTATCTCAAGCATTACAATTCTAAGATTTTAATTGGAGAGCTATCCCAAACAATTGCCCAGTAGAATAAGCACATAAGATGAGACTGGGTGGTGCTTCCAAAGTCAACGTTAGATTAGGAGCAGGCAGCTCAAAAACCAACATGTCGCAGCCACACACCAGCAGTAGTCTCACAGCACTTGCAGCTAAATAAATCCTAGTTCTCAGCTCCTCCCACTAATTAATGAATGGAAAAGGATTTTTCTAACCTAGCCAAGAATGTTTAAAACCCCAAGAAAAACTTTGAGGTAAAACAAAATGTAAAATAAAACACTCTGCAATATAATAATAGTAAAAATAATGAAAGTATTGAAACCTTAAATAAAGAATTTTAATCCAAATTCCAGTGCAGTTATAGACCAATACTAGCCTCACAGCACTTGCAACTAAATTTATGAATATCTTCTATCTGTCTATCTATCTATCTATCTATCTATCTATCTATATATCTATCTATCTATCTATCTGTCTATCTATATCCTATGTTATTGTAGGCCAGTTTGTTTGAAAATGTTCCATGTCTGGAATTTTTTCCAGTGTTCATGTATGTTTTGTATTATTGTATTATTGTATGCTATTTTTATCAAATGGTGCAGTTGTCAAATGGATCAATGTATGCTGTAGCAAGTAAGTATGGGTTTCTTATACTAATGGAGAGAATTTGTGGACTATCCAAATGTTTTCGACATTAGGCTGTGTTTGTGTGTGTGTGTGTGCATGTGTGCGTGTGTGCGTGTGTGCGTGTGTGCGTGTGTGTGTGTGTGTGTGTGTGTGTGTGTGTCTGTGTGTGTGTGTGTGTGAGCAATAGCGTAGCAAGGGTTGGTGAAGGGGGCATCTGCCATGGGTCAAAGTGTTAGGGGGTGCAATTGGCCATCTGATCCATCATTCCAATTCCTGATCACTCTTTAGTGCAGCACTGGCTTTTGTGTTCAAACCTGTGTTCTGCGGCCCTCTGTGTGTAGTCTAAACTGTAGCAACTGCTTGGTGCATGGCAACAGGTAGTTTGCTACAGTTTAAAAGTAAAAACTCTTTTATTTTTTTAACTGAAACTTGAGGTCTATAGCACTCCATGTGGGGTATAGACTGTAGTAATTATTTGCTACAGCTTAAAAGGAAAAAAAATATATTTTCCCTAAAATGAGAGGAAGTAAGATCAAGGGCAGGGTACAGAAACAGGACCTGATTGGCTATGGTAGGAGGGTGGGGGACATGTTGTGTATCTGGCTACCTAGTTGGTGCACCAGTACAAAAGAGTGGACTTTTTTTTTGCTCTTCACATAAACAGGTGTGGGGGAGGGGGACATGTGAAGACTGGGTACTGTTTGAAGCCACCCAGTTGGCATCCTGCAGTTTTGCAGAAGTCCTTTTTTGGCTCTTCACTTGAAGAGCAGAGAAGGTGGGGCACTAGTTCATGGTACTGGCACAGAGCATTGGTTAACTAGCTATGTTCCTGTGTCTGAGCATTTCTGGGTTAGGTTCAGATTAAGGGATAGATAAGGGGATATATTTAGTGTTGAGTGTGTGTGTGTGTGTGTGTGTGTGTGTGTGTGTGTGTGTGTGTGTGTGTGTGTGTGTGTGTTATCCAGGTTAAAGTTAGAGCAATGATTAGGTAAGAGATATATTTACTGCTGTAAATATGTGTGCATTTGTACATAAAGTGTGTGTCCAAGTTATCTTGTGTAGTGGTAGCATTATGGAAAAGGTTTTTCTATGGTGAGGTGTAAGGTTAGCATGCATTAGCAAGGCAGCATGGGATAGGCATTCTTGACTTGCACGGATGGACAGACCTGCCTTGCTTTCCTGACAGTGCAGCATCACAATGACCCACATGCTGCTAGCTAACTCCCACTCTTATTTTATGGGTGTGGCAATGAGCTGAACTACCTACCTTACTCTAGCATGGGTACACTAATTCATTTTGCTCACTCCCACCCCCCCCCACCCCCACCTGACTCTTTTAGGTCTGCATGATGCTACTCAAACACAGTTTGTCTGCGGCACAGTTAGAAGTTTGTCATGCTATGCTAAAGATCCAAGAAGATAGCCAAGTTTTGAAACACAAGCCTGAGCTTCCACATTGAGGTTGAGCTTGCAGTTTGGGAAGCACTGACATGTAAGAGCTATATTACTTTCTAGAGCTACTGTAGTAAGTCATATTTATGTAAAACTTAAGCATTTGCGTTTACTTAGTTTTATATCTTTCTTTCCTTCTTTCTGGGATCAAGACAGTTTGTCAAGATAACAGCCATACTTGGAAGGACACGTTCTAATCCTTCTCACATTCTAATCCTTCTCATAGTGTTTTCTTAGTTCAATACACATAAGAGACAGGAAGATTTAGATGCTTCTCCAAATTCAGCTGAAAGGATGACTGCTTGCCTTCAAATTTGTTTTATGGCATTCACTGGAAATCTGTAATCCCTTGCTATGGAGTGCACTTATAGACAACTGCTTAAGTGTTTTTCTGTTCCATTAATGCAATGACACAAAAGTAGTTTCTCAGCAGGCTTAGACAGCTCCTTGCATATAAAATTAATGAGTATCAGATTTCTTGCTAGCCAGCTGGATTATATATGTTTAGGCCAATGTTTAATGGGTCAGCAGCAAAAATGGCCAGAAAAAATATTTCTGAACTGCTGTGGGTTGTGTGCATTCTGCTTTCTGCAGTCCAGTCCTTTGTCTCTAAATATCATAGCCCAGATCACCCCTATCTCAAAAGGCAGGAAACTCCAGTGGGTCATCTGGGCATCTTTGGACAGTTTGTTGCAGAACAACTGACCACGTAAGTAAGTCAGTGCTGTAGATGCAATAAATATTCTAAGTACATTATTTATATCACATTTCTCAAAAGCCACTACTTCTCTGCTATGGATTCTTCAAATCATAGCTGAGCAAATAAGCATACTAGGCTACCAACTTACCCTTTTTCTGTTTACATAGATTTCTAAGTCTGAGTCCTCTAAGATGGCTTATGAATTGCTTTAATTGTCATTGTTTATGTGCTGCACAATAGCTGTAACCTTGTTCTGGTATGCAGGTATGAAATGAATATTGAAAAAAGTATTTGCTGCCAGTCACTGCAACTCCATTGTATTAAGCCTCCTGTCTATAAGCAGAAATATGCTTATAAGGCATGCTTTGTCAGCATTTAATGAAACAGCATGAGAATCACTCTTTATTATTGGAGCTGAGTACTGCTTCTTACTCACACGTGTGTATCAGGTATTCAGTGTATGGTACATTCTCAGGGGCTGTAGCATTCATGGCATACTGGTATATGCTGCAAAGGCAGCTTCAGCGTCATATACAGAAACATTAGCATAAACAATGTATGCAGCTACACTTTTGCAAAGGCAAGCAGAAGGCAATGCAAAGATGCATGTGCTTTGTAGCATGACAGTATGTGTATGGTCTTAGCTACATTACAGTGCAGGTATGTTGTTTCAGCTACTAAACTTTCAGATCAGAGCACCTTTCCCATATAAGGCTTGACAGGAATTGTAAAAAAAAAAAAAAACACCAACGCCACATTCAAAACTACTAAAGATGTATTACACTGAAAAAAAAATCAGTGAAGTCTTATCTGGAAGAGGCAGATAGGTTAAAACAGTTTAACCACACATTTTAGGGGACAGAGGGTCATGACCAGATTAGTTTTGCCTGGGTTAATACAAGGAAAATGTTGTGCACTTAGAAAAAAAATTGGTTGTTAGAAGTCTGAAAAAAATAATGTAAAGGGTTCCCATTATTTGTTGCTTGCATGTTCATTATCTGTAGCTTGGGAATTTTCATGTGTATAATTAATAAAAAAGACCACATCTGTTGCTTCTTGTGGTATTTGTTTCATTGTAATTACGTAGTTATTTGAGAATCAGGTGCAAAGAAAGACAGCCTTAATAAAATCATGATTTCATGTAAAACATATTATTTGCTGGCTACATTTCTGATGTCCTGGAAAAGATACTGCTTGTCAGCGTCAATATCAGCAGTACGAGTTAAAAGCACCACAAACAATGTGCTTTCAATGCTCTGCTGGAAGCATTTAAGAGCAGTAACTGTGAACATAGAGATAGGGCTTAATTGGACCAGCTGGCTTACTGTAATTACTAGTAAGATGAGAAAACTGAATGCTCGCTAGTGTAATCTCTCAAGCAGCAGATGACCCATCAAATGCATTTCAGAAATGAAGAAACAGTTGCAGAGCCTTGAATAAATGCATAACAGATTACTGAGGTTTCAGAACTTTGTTCTAATACTATGACCCCAAATGGCCTCTCTCAGAGACCACTAAATAAAAGGAACAAAGCTTTTACTTATATTGAATAGTGCTTAATGTCATTTGATGAAAACCTGTTACATAATCAAATTAAAATCCTGTAACAGCTTACTGCTTTCATTTTAAACCAACTTACTATGTATCGCATGTATTCTCTTGAATACAGTTTTTGTCATCCCAACCAATGGTTATAGAAGCAGTTCAAGAGCTGGGAACATGAAATATAATATTTTTATAACATTTCTTTATATATTGCCATGTGATTACATTTTTGAAGTAGTTAATTGACTGCTCTTACATGTTTTCTGCATATTTTACTTATTGAAGTCTCTGAACTCCACTCCAGTCTGCTGACCTGTATGTCTTATTTCCATTGTTTCAGGTTTCAGTAATTGCCCTGTAAATACACAAACACAGAATAAGCTACACCAGAATATCTTTCAAACTTTGAAATGGAAAGTGGGGAGATCCTTTAATGTACTTTAATGGCAATTAATGCAGTTTGTGTAAGATAAGAGTTTGTAATAAAAGCCGGTTCTAAGGTAAACCTTTATGGGTATACATGGATTAAATTGCAGCTGGTTTCATTGAAATGGTATTAGTCAATTATGTTTACTCAACTGCTATCTATATTTATAGCTATATCTGTAAGTGTGTGTGTGTGTATAATATATATATATATGTATCAATCATTGGAAATAAGAAGTGATCTGGTATTAATAGTGAGATCACAGAACTGTAGGGTAAGAAAATATCCCCTCACTCCTAAGGTTGCAAGATTTTGGACTTAGTATTTTTTACATATACTGAGGTATGTTATATGGGGGAGGCAGCAAAACTTTTTTTTTTCATTTTTTTAAAAGGTGACATTGTGTGCTGCTGATTTTTATTAATTTAGTCTTTGTTGTCTTTCATTTAGCTTGTGGAAATGCAATGGGCTGTTTATCTTTTGTTACATTGTAGGACACTTCCCCTCATTGCACTACTAATGGGCAGCTTTAGCATAATGTTGAGCTTCCATGCTTTTAATCAGTTTTTCTGCACTTGCTTTTCTGTTATGACCCTTGTCATGAAACCTACCTTCCATCCATCTGTACATATATGCACGACCCCTCTTCCCATTTTTGCACATGGGGCCAGAGTGTCACTTGTTCGGTATATATTTCTCGGAGGTACAGGCCAACACGGAAGGACTGTGGCTGACCAAGTTCGCAGATGACTGCAAAGTGAGTGCCATAATCGACTCTCCAGTCGACACAAGCATCCTCCAAAAGGGCCTCATAGAAACAGACAACTGGTGCCAGAGCCATGGCCTCAAGCTAAACACCAAAAAGTGTATAGTCATCCCCTTTGGCAAAAACAAAGTGCCCACAAATTACCACATAGGTGGTAATCCATTAAGTACAGAAGAAGTAATTAGGTACCTGGGGACCCAAGTTGATAGCAATCTCTCATTTGACAAAAACATGGCCAAAGTGGTTAGAAAAACATTTTATATAGCCCACCTAATCATGAAGGGATTCACATCTAGATCAGGGGAGGTCATCGTGCCTCTTTACTCATCCCTCATCAGGCCCATAATTGAGTACAATGCCCCTTTTGGGATGTACCTTACCAGACACCTGCAGCAACTGGAAAGACCCCAAAAGTACCTCACCAAGAGGATCAAAGGGCTCAAACAGATGCCATATGCTGCCCGGTTAAAGAAACTCCAGCTCTACTCAGTGGCATTCCGCCTGCTCAGAGGCGATCTGTGCCTGACGTATAAAGCCATGTCCAACCCGGAATTAATGGACATGCTGCACCTCAGAAAATCCAAATCCCATCGAGCTACGCGCTTGAGGGACTTGAACCTCAACACTGAAATAAATAGGACATGCTGGATGGACAGATTCATAACCCAGAGGCTCCCTTCACTCTGGAATAAAATCCCAGTCCAGGTTAGGCAGAGTCCCTCATTGACTCTCTTCAAGAGGAATCTTGATGAGTGGATGGGAGATCGTAGGTTTACCCCAGGTATCACTTCTGTGTCACTGGTAGACAGAGGCACAGTATGCTAACCTTGAAAAAGAGCATAGCAAAATTAATTTAAAATGGGTGGCGAAAGCCAAACACACTCTGGCTAGGCTTATAAATGCCCTAGGGAAGATAGCCTAGTATGAACCTATGAACCTATGAACTTCAAAAGTGACAGTCATCTAGAGCCAGCGTGCACACCGCTGGGTGGCTCTTTGCCTGAAATTACTGTTGCTCATTGCTGTGCCTCAAGTCGTCGCCACCCCATCAGCTCATATGCCTGACATACCCCTGGACTGGATTCACCTTTTGGAGGGTAGGCAGCCTAAAGGCAAAGATTATTTAGCTGGCTGGATAGAAGGGACATAAGCAGATATGTGGTGCATTGTCTTCTTTTTTATTTTCTAGTGGATTGGTTCTAAACCCCCCCCTCCCACTGATTGACAAGCAGAATGCCAAGCTAGGGCCTGTAATGCTGGGTTATGAGTGCATATCTCAACAAAACTTGCCTTGCTATAGTGCTAAGCATTACTTTGTAGAACGTAGCGCTTTTTGTTTTTGCATCCCTTTGTACTGCTTAAACGTGCATATTGTTGTCCACTAGGTGGTGCTCCATCAGCAGAATTTAGTCACATTCCTTCTCCTGAATGGGTGCATCAGAGTAGTAATTCACTTTCATCCTTCCATCTGGGCTCAGTACTTGAACACAGATCACTGGGCCTGCATGGGCTCTAGCTCTCTGCATCACAGAGCTGCCTTTGTCAAGCAGACATTTGCTTGCTTGCTTTTGGTCATTAGAAATCAGTATCACAGAATTTTCCAGGCAGTGTGATGTACGCATAAAATGCACACTTCTAGCAGCTTCATATAGCTGATAAAACTTACACATTTCATCAGTATTGTGGATACAAAATTTCAAACAATCTTCCAAAAAAGAAATTTCAAGAAATCAAATCTGCCTCTGGTTTTCTCTACATTAAGGTACTAAAAAACTTTCACATTATACAGTGCAGCAGAGAATAACAATCTTCTTTATTGCTAAGAAAGGTATATTATGTGGGAGACTAGGAAATTAAGGTCATGTCTTCTTGAATAGCACAAGCATGCACTCTTTTTACTTTTTCAGATTAAAAGCAACATTATTTTAACAAACTTAGAGCAATCAGTTAGAAATTAAAAATGAACACCACCACACCATCTTGTTAACTAAGATCTCCTTTATGACTTTCCATATTAGACATGAGATCCGAATTCCATAAAAGATCTTTCTACAAATACATGTGTAGATTGACATTTCTTCTGGATTCTAATAGCTTTAAAATGTAGGCTTTTGTCATGAACAAAATAAGCCCTAATAATAAAATGATAATATCTATATGAATAAAGAGCTTTAAAATATCTCCTCCCCATCTGGAGAAAAGATTAATTAACCTTGCTTACTGGGAACTATCAGCTTTTTTTTGGCATGGGATAGCTCAGACATGTTTTAAATTATTTCTAGGTGACTACGAATGGCACTAGTATTATCAGGAATAAATGAGCAGCACTCCATTTGATTGACCAAGCATTACCCCCTTTAGGAGTGAGATTGAAATCAACTGCCATTTGGGTCTGTACACTACACTGCAGTAACCATTTGAAATGCTGGGACCCACTAGAACAAGTACCAAAATATGGTGACCGAATAGCTGAAAGATTGGGCTTAAATATACTAAGTCCGAGATGCCATTTCTCAGAATATTCACTTTTCTCCAATGTATGGTGATCTTGGAGTTGGTATATGTAAGTTTAGGGGGTATTGGGGGCTTTCCCCCACATGAGGGGTGGAGGGCTTACCCCACTGCAAAAGGAAGTTTAAAAGAGAAGAGAAATTTTCAAAATTTGCTCTTCTGTGTTTTTGGTCTATTTTTTCAGCTTGTCGACACATGACATTTCAATAAGGAGCCTGATACTGCACACAGTGACAGCAGTCATCTCTTGAGTAATTAAATTAATAGGTGGAGTTACTTAAAATTTCTGAAAGCTTAGGTATCTTTCTCAGCCACCAGATGGACTTTACTGCGCCATAATCAGGTACAATTTCTCTTGTTGTTCTGTAGGCCATTTTTCTGCAATAGAATGAGCTTGTGATACTTCCGAAAAACAGAACAAAATAAATTTACAGTAGAAGAAAATGTATTCCTCAGTGTCTTGCAATTCCAAGTTCTTAGTGAGAGGTGTAGCAGGCATTCTTATGAGCCTACCCATGCAAATTTCATAAAGGGATAATCTAATAGTGGTATCAGCTGTACTTCTCATATTGAATAAAACTAAGGGCAAAGCTTCTGGCCATTAAAGACCAGTCTCCTCACAAACTTTAACTAATCGGTTCATAATGGTTTGGTTATTTCTTTCCACTATCTTTTTGAGGCTTGTGGTCTATATGGACAATGGAACTATAATTTCACAGTCAAAGGTTTGCAGATCTGCTGAATTACTTGACTAGTAAAGTGAGTGCTCTGATCTTTCTGATTGCAAACATGGACCCCAAATCTTGGTATTACTTCTGAAAGCAACTGTTTGGTTACTGTCTTTGCATCATTCTTTACACAGGGATATATCTCTACCCATCCAGAAAAAATCTACCCATCCAGAAAAATATGTCAACCACAACTAATGTGTATTCGAATTTCTGCACTTGGAGAAGTTCAATATAGTCCCAGTGCGAATTTTTGAAAATTATTAACGACTGATGTTTGCCAATCTTACAGCCTTTGGTAATAGCTAGAAGTTCAGCTACCTGAGCCGATGATTTTCCATTTAAGTGTCCAGTTAGCAAGATCCTGTCCTGTGTACAGATTAAAAAGGCTGCTATGAGTTCGCTATTATCTCTTCGAACTAAGGAGCCATCTACAGAAAGAATTAGATCTGCATTCTGCAATGGAACGTCTTGTAAATCTAACCTAAGAGGAAGTACAGTGTTAAGAACATCTACACAATCATGAGGTTCTCCTTCATCTGCTTTAGGAATTAAGGAAGCAAGATTAAGTGATGGACATCAAAGAATCTGTAAAAATGTGTTATTAATTAAAGACAACTCATATTTAGACAATCATGCTGCAGATAAGTATTGGGTTTTAGTGTTCAATGCCAATGCCTCTATGGAATGAGGAACTGCCACAAACGTCTCATTCCTGAGAATTAGAACAACCACCAGTTCCACTAAGCACACCATCAAGACCACTCTAAGACAGTGGGGGAGGGGTGATGCTTCAAGATCATGATTTGTGCTGACATAAGCAATAGCTGCATAACCATCATTTTTACATTGTGATAATAATCCTAATTCTATTTTATTTCTTTCATTACAAAACAAGAAAAATCTCTTAAAATAGTCTGAAAATTCAAGTGCAGGATGATTTAAAAGGAACATTTTCAACTGTACAAAAGCTTGTTCATGACAATTCTGCTAAGGTAAAGGTTCAGTGTTATTTTTCTTTAATGTTGTTGTTGTCTTTCGGCTTTTCCCGGTTAGGGGTCGCCACAGCTGAACTCCGGTCCACTAACGATCGGCAGTAGATTTTCACAAATGCCAAGGTGCCAGCTCGACGTTCAACCTTCAACAAAGGCATGCCCATTTACGCATGTCTTTCAAATGCCCACCCAACCGCGGGGAGGACATGCAGACTCCACACAGAAGGCACTCTCCACACTCCACACAGAAGGCAGTCCCCGCACTCCAGCCGAGAATCGAACGGGAGAACCTCTTGCTGTGAGGCAACAAAGTTTCGCTACTTCTGCATAATTAGAAATCCATTGTTGAGAGTAACCTGTTAGCCCCCTAAAAAAACGTGTAACTGTTTTAGTGTAGTAGGATGTGGTGCAGTTTGTATTGCAGTAAAGCATGAAGGGAAGATCTGTTTAGCAGCTTCTGAAATAAGATGTCCCAAAATTGAATCTGTGATTTCCATAATGGCAATTTTCCTTTGTTAACCTTAAATTCTAACTCTGCTAACTTTGTCAAAAGAAATATAGTATCCTGTTTGCAGTCATTTGGATTTTTTGAAGCTAAAAGAAAATCATGTACATATTGCATTAGAGTAGAACCACAAGGAAATGTAATTTTTCCCAGCTATTTTTTGATTTCTCCAGAGAAAATAATGGGTGATTGTACATATCCCTCTAATAATCTAGCCTAAGTGTACTGTTGTCTTCTGCACTTAAATGCAAACAGATATTGGCTATCTAGATGTATAGGAATAGAAAATTAAAGCAGATGAAATATCTATCACTGAGAAGGTTGTGGCACCTAATGAAATAGAACTCAGTATTGTTGCAGGATTAGGGACTAGTGAAAATGTTAGTACTATTGCTACATTCACTGCTCCTAAGTCTTGTACAAATCTTTATGTATTTTCCCCTTGTTTCTTAACTGGTAAAATAGGAATTTTACAGGGACTTCAAGTTGGGACAATCATACCTTATGGGTTCATAGTTTCATAGGTGTGTACTAGGCTACCGACCACTAGAGCCTTTTTTAAGCCAAGCTATGCATCCCAAATCTCTGACAAGTTCTGATACCCTTGATAAGTATAAGCAGGAGCTTGGGAGATGAAGCATTTACAGGCTTCCTGTGTCTATTAGAGACATAGGTACCATACCACAAATGAATTTCCTGTTCCCCATTAAGTTGTCCAAGTTTTACTTGAATTGGGTTAGTGAGAAATTCTGCTTCACATAGATGGAGAGCCTGTTCCAGAGAAGGGGTAGTCTCTGGGATACATACCTGTCTCTCCAGCAGGTCCTGTTTATATAACAGGCAAGGTTTAAGTCTTTAGAACAGTTAATTCTGGTGCTGTAAGGTTTGCAAATATGCAGGAGGTCCATCAGTGGGGTGTCTGACAATGATTTGTATGCCAGGCATAGATCTCCCACCAACAGCCTGTAGGAGACACTATACAGGAATAGAGGTTTGAGGCATTCTGCATATGACATGTTACTTACATCCTGTGTTCTCTTGGTGAGGAACCTCTGTGGACATTCCATTTGTTGGATGTATCTGGTTAGGTACATACCAAAGGGCCATTGTACTCAGTGATAAGTCTGATGAATGCTGCATTCAGTGAAACAATAACCTCCTTGAACGTAGATGCCATACCTTTGTTTATAAGTTGCACAATATAGAATGATTTCCTCACTATTGTAGAAACATGATGGTCAACAGCTAGGTTGTTGTCTATGTGTGTCCCCAAGTCCCTGACTACTGGGTTAACTCTTAAGGGTGTCTTGTCAATATGGCAGTTACCATGATGGATGACTTTCCAAAGGATACTATTATGCATTTCTCAGCATTTAGTTTTACTCCATGGCTCTGACATAAGTTATATGTCTCTGTTATTCCTTCCATAACATTAGTGTTGGTGCTCCTAATTTGCAATCATCTGAAAATTTGGTTAGCCAGAGGTCCTTGACATTGGCCTTGACTTCAGAGAAGTAAATGACAAAAAGGAGCAGCTGCAGGACCAATCCCTGAGGGACTCCACTTGTGACTTGCACCTTCTAGAGGTGAGCTCTGCTTCGGAGATTTGCATAATGGTTAAGGTTTTCCCTTACAGACACAAGGTGCAGGGTTTGATTCTCACATGGTATAATTGGCTAGTCTTAAAATGGCCCACAAGGGCAGTTAGCCTTGTACTAAACTATGAAACTTTCCAATTTTATCTTCCTGGGCCCTGTCTGTGAGACAGCTGGCTATCCATTGGGTGATACCCAACCTCTTGTGTTTATCAACAATGCTTGAGTGCGGTACTATGTCAAATGTCTTGGCCAGGCCAAGATTGGCAGTGTGAATCATTTTGCTCTCAACCATTGCTTTGGTGACCTGGTCCACCAGGTTGAGTATGCATGACCTGCACATGACAAAAAACAATTTGGGTTGCGTCCAGTATTTGGAGGCTTCCTGTGCCATCACTGATCATTCCCATAATAATTCTTTCCGTGACTTTGCTTATGAGACTAGTAAGATTTATGGATCTGTAGTTTCCAGGGTCTGTAGATGGCCCACCTTTCTGCAGAGGGATGACTGTTGCTGTTCTCCATTCATGAGGCATGAAGCCTGTTTGGAAGCTATAGTTAAATAACAATTTAGAGGGTCTAATAGGTTATCTTTCATGCTATTTAGAAGGCATCTTGGGATATTGTCTGAGTCCATCAATGCGGTGTTCATGGCCTTAGAAATAGCATTGGGGACCTGTTACCTGGTATTAGTAGGGGGAGTTATATTTGATGGCATTTCTGAGGGGAGGTTGAGGGGGAAAGAGGGGTAATTGTATTGCTAAATTTGTCTGTCAGTAGCTTTGCTATATCTTCTTGCTCACTATATATGACCTTATTAATGATGAGCTCTGCACACAATTGTGTATTGCCATTCAGGTTGTGGGCATAACTAAAGGATGCCTTGTAGTTGTCCTAGGCCTGGAAGGCCAAATTTGCCTCAAATTTGGCTATAGTAGACTTTAGGCCAGATTCACGAAGGCTTGCATGGAGTCTAAGTGTAGTGTAAGACATCAGACAGGCAATATGTCTGCCAAGCGATTCAGCAATAGCCGGCAGGGGTGTGCATGAGAGCTCCTAAAACTACTCTTGCACGGACAGTGTTATGGTATGCAAATTACTTCATTTGCTACCGAAATGTATACAAATGAGGTAAATTTGTGATCCAGGAACCACTAACCTGTCAGTGGAAGAGCAGTGTTATTTGCAGAAATGTACTCCATTCGTAATGGAGTACCGTTCGGCAAATAGCTAAACGGAGCTATGACAGCTCCAAATAAAGGATGCATCCAGTTGAGGAAGTATGCCATTGACCAAATATAAGGCCATTGGCATTTTCATAGGTTGAAAATGAATAAAAATTAATTTTTATTTTTTCCCCGATGTTTAAGCATAGCGCAGCGCCGCACTTTAAAAACCAGAAAATAATTAAAAAATAGCCAAAAATAGGCATTTTTAATAAAAAGCTTATTCTGCCATGCAGGTGAATGGCAGGCTGAAGACAACATGGCTACTGAGTAGTGGTTGCTAACGGGGGAAGCTCAGTTTGAGAGATGTAACCAAGCATTAGTAGGCAATCCTATGCAAATGAGGATAAGGATAGTGAATCCCAATTTTCCCTGGCATGTCAGCCATGTCCCTAGAGTGTAAGTGTAGGAGGAGGGGAGTAGTAAAGTAGAAGATAGGTGACATCATGAGGGGTATGTATGAAAGACTGTAAACTTATTGGAGCAGAGTGGCTTGTGTTTGCTCTGAGTTGCTCAGGATTGGAAGAGGCGTGTCTGCTGTTGTCATAGCTGAAACCCAGAAACCAAAGATGTACAGCATGGATATATCTGAAACTTCTTGCAAACGTGTTTACACCGTGTGCACGCGTTTGCACACCTGTAAGCCCATGTAAGCTTGTGTGCGTGCATGTGCACGTGTTTGCGCGGCGCTGCCCCTTGTGGAAACAGAAAGGGAAAATGAAGGAAAAGAAGTAGTAGGATTTTAACCAAGGAGAACTAGCAGAGCTGCCAGGTGAAATAAATCAGAATTAGCCAATTACACAGGCAGTACACTAGCCCAGCCCAGCCCAGCACTTAAAACTATGCAAACAACATTCCCCCATGTTTTTTTTTCAAGAACACTGCAACACTGCAGTATACAAAGAGTGAAAACTTAAAAAGCTTAACTCAGACAAAAAATGTTAGGGGCTGCCATTTCTATCATAAGCTAACATGTGCAAGATGCTGAGGGTGGTGCCATTGCTAATGCTGCTGAGCAACCCACAGTGAGGAGATGGAGAAGAGTGTACAGACCCAGGGTAACCTACGAGGGGCTACATGAGCTGGAGATAGTGGAGCGCTATAGAGTGGACAGAGACCTCCTGCAGCAAATTGTTGAGCTGTGCAGGCCATGCCTCACACACAGAACCAACAGAGGGGAACCCATCCCAGTGGAAACCAAGGTATGTGTTGGCCTAAGAATACTAGCAACAGGTAACTTCCAGAGACCAACTGGTGATATGATGGGGATTTCACAGACATCAGCATCCAGGGTACTGCACCAGTTCTTGAATGCCATGTCAGCACATGTTGGTGATCATGTATATTTCCCCAATTCCCTTGAGGCATTGGCCAGCAATATGCATCTTTTCCAGCAAATAGCGGAATACCCTGAGGTAGTGAGTGCAATAGACTGCACGCACATACACATCAAAGCACCACCCAGTGAGTGTGGTAGGGCCTACATCAACCGCAAGGGCTTCCCCTCCATCAACTGCCAGGTCGTGTGCGATGCCCAGGGCATAATATTGAATGTGTGTGCTGGCTGCCCTGGAAGCTACCAAGATTCCCATATCTGGCATCTGATGCAGCTGTACCAGAGATTTGCCAATGGGGACATCCCTGATGGTCACCTAGTGGGGGATGCTGGATACGCACTGGAGCCATGGCTGATGACACCCATCAGAAATACACACACACCTGAACAAGAACTCCATAATGAGGCACATGCACAAATATGAAATGTAATCGAGCGTGTGTTTGGGATACTCAAGTCATGGTTCCGGTGCCTGGACACATCTGGTGGAGCCTTGCAGTACTCACCAACTACATGTACCCAAATTGTCATGGTATGTGCCATGCTACATGGTATGATCCTGTGAAAACAACTTCAGCAGGAACAGTATGGGGTAGGGCCAAACAGCCCCCTACCATTGCCAAGGCCATCACAGGCAGATCATGACTCAGAGGAGGAACAACCTGAGCCTGCCCCAGTAGGCAGAAGGAGGCGTGCCCAGTATGCCTTGGCCTTGGCAAAGAGGCAACGCATAGCACATACACTGGCTCAGTAGGAACCCTGGAAATTATACCTCTCTCTGACTCGCACATAGAATAAAAGGGATGCCTAACTTGACATTACCTGTTTTCAAACATATATAGGGAGTGTACTATGTGCATCCGACATAGGCAGCCCTGCAGCACCACCTGAGGCATGATTGTCATGTTTTAAGCAATATAAAGCAGTACTAAGCAGCTTTTACCACTATTTAGTATATGTAAACAAAATTGCCCGCACTAACTAGCAGAGTGGCTTGTTTTTGCTCTGAGTTGCTCAGGATTGGAAGAGGCGTGTCTGCTGTTGTCATAGCTGAAACCCAGAAACCAAAGATGTACACCATGGATATATCTGAAACTTCTTGCAAACGTGTTTACACCGTGTGCGCGCGTTTGCGCACCTGTAAGCCCGTGTAAGCTTGTGTGCGCGCATGTGCACTTGTGTGCACGTATTTGCGCGGCGCTGCCCTTTGTGGAAACAGAAAGGGAAAAGGAAGGAAAAGAAGTAGTAGGACGTTAACCAAGGAGAACTAGCAGAGCTGCCAGGTGAAATAAATCAGAATTAGCATATTACACAGGCAGTACACTAGCCCAGCCCAGCCCAGCACTTAAAACTCTGCAAACAACATTCCCCCATGTTTTTTTTCAAGAACACTGCAACACTGCAGTATACAAAGAGTGAAAACTTAAAAAGCTTAACTCAGACAAAAAATGTTAGGGGCTGCCATTTCTATCATAAGCTAACATGTGCAAGATGCTGAGGGTGGTACCATTGCTAATGCTGCTGAGCAACCCACAGTGAGGAGATGGAGAAGAGTGTACAGACCCAGGGTAACCTACGAGGGGCTACATGAGCTGGAGATAGTGGAGCGCTATAGAGTGGACAGAGACCTCCTGAAGCAAATTGTTGAGCTGTGCAGGCCATGCCTCACACACAGAACCAACAGAGGGGAACCCATCCCAGTGGAAACCAAGGTATGTGTTGGCCTAAGAATACTAGCAACAGGTAACTTCCAGAGACCAACTGGTGATATGATGGGATTTCACAGACATCAGCATCCAGGGTACTGCACCAGTTCTTGAATGCCATGTCAGCACATGTTGGTGATCATGTATATTTCCCCAATTCCCTTGAGGCATTGGCCAGCAATATGCATCTTTTCCAGCAAATAGCGGAATACCCTGAGGTAGTGAGTGCAATAGACTGCACGCACATACACATCAAAGCACCACCCAGTGAGTGTGGTAGGGCCTACATCAACCGCAAGGGCTTCCCCTCCATCAACTGCCAGGTCGTGTGCGATGCCCAGGGCATAATATTGAATGTGTGTGCTGGCTGCCCTGGAAGCTACCAAGATTCCCATATCTGGCATCTGACGCAGCTGTACCAGAGATTTGCCAATGGGGACATCCCTGACGGTCACCTAGTGGGGGATGCTGGATATGCACTGGAGCCGTGGCTGATGACACCCATCAGAAATACACACACACCTGAACAAGAACTCCATAATGAGGCACACGCCCAAATATGAAATGTAATCGAGCGTGTGTTTGGGATGCTCAAGTCATGGTTCTGGTGCCTGGACACATCTGGTGGAGCCTTGCAGTACTCACTAACTACATGTACCCAAATTGTCATGGTATGTGCCATGCTACACAGTATGATCCTGTGAAAACAACTTCAGCAGGAACAGTATGGGGCAGGGCCAAACAGCCCCCTACCATTGCCAAGGCCATCACAGGCAGAGCATGACTCAGAGGAGGAACAACCTGAGCCTGCCCCAATAGGCAGAAGGAGGCATGCCCAGTGTGCCTTGGCCTTGGCAAAGAGGCAACGCATAGCACATACACTGGCTCAGTAGGAACCCTGGAAATTATACCTCTCTCTGACTCGCACATAAAATAAAAGGGATGCCTAACTTGATATTACCTGTTTTCAAACATGTATAGGGAGTGTACTATGTGCATCCGACATAGGCAGCCCTGCAGCACCACCTGAGGCATGATTGTCATGTTTTAAGCAATATAAAGCAGTACTAAGCAGCTTTTACCACTAATTAGTATATGTAAACAAAATTGCCCGCACTAACTAGCGCAACGTCGGGCAACGTTGAGCAATGTTGGGCAAGGTCGGGCAAAGTTGAGCAAAGTCAGGTAAACATGCTCATATTTGCTTTACTGTTCCTTAAGCAGTCTGGTCTGCCCAGCATGAAAATAAAAAGCAGTGGCAGGGCTCAAACCCAGGATATTGTGCACTATAGTCACAGCACTGAACCACTAAACCATGATAGCATTTCATTGGCACAGACACAGCAGGACAATTGTACACTAATGCAAATGCAAAGAAATGCTGTATCATGCCCCTAAAGAGGCATATGGGTAACCTCCCCCACAGGCCTATGCAGACAGAGAACAGCAGGCCAGGTGGTGTGATGTGGGTTGGGTAGGCTATTTAGTCACAATCTAATATACGTGACAATGGACGCTAAGATCTGTAGTACAGTAGTATGCCTCAAGCCAGTACGATAGGCAACAGTACAGACTGAAATGGTGTACCTTACATAGCAGTGCAGGCTTAGCAAATGTGTATAAGTGTCAAGTAAACCCCTCATCCTATGTACACCCACAGTAACAATCAGGTGTGCCCCTGGGTAGAAATGTACAAAGAATAGCTGTCCCCCCCTGTATGTAGAAATGTTGATAAGTCTATGCAAAGTGTCTCATGGAAGCCCTGCAGGCACAGCATGGTCCCTGTTGATTTATGACACAAAGGTGAGCCCTGCAGTAAAAATACAACTTGATTTTCCACACACATATAGTATAAACGTCTATACCGGGCGTACTCACACACATCAACAAATGTAGTGGATTTCAGTCAGCAGTGGCAGGGCTCGAACCCAGGATACTGTGCACTATAGTCACAGTACTGAACCACTAAGCCATGACAGCATTGCACTGGCAAAGACACAGCAGGACAATTGTACACTAATGCAAACACAAAGAAATGCTGTATCATGCCCCTAAAGAGGCATATGGGTAACCTCCCCCACAGGCCTATGCAGACAGAGAACAGCAGGCCAGGCGGTGTGATGTGGGTTGGGTAGGCTATTTAGTCGCAATCTAATATACGTGACAATGGACGCTAAGATCTGTAGTACAGTAGTATGCCTCAAGCCAGTACGATAGGCAACAGTACAGACTGAAATGGTGTACCTTACATAGCAGTGCAGGCTTAGCAAATGTGTATAAGTGTCAAGTAAACCCCTCATCCTATGTACACCCACAGTAACAATCAGGTGTGCCCCCGGGTAGAAATGTACAAAGAATAGCTGTCCCCCCCTGTATGTAGAAATGTTGATAAGTCTATGCAAAGTGTCTCATGGAAGCCCTGCAGGCACAGCATGGTCCCTGTTGATTTATGACACAAAGGTGAGCCCTGCAGTAAAAATACAACTTGATTTTCCACACACATATAGTATAAATGTCTATACTGGGCGTGCTCACACACTTCAACAAATGTAGTGGATTTCAGTCAGCAACATACTGAAAGGTCATACTGGGCATGCTCACACACTTAGGCCATGTCTGAGTACAGCAGTGGGCCACACATATCTGGCAGTTGCATGTTTTACCCCAGGAACCTGTCACTATTCACCAATTCTGCCTTGTGCACACAGTTATATGAAAACAGACACATATAATATATTGGAACCCTGTCATAATCAAACAATGTACCACAAGTACTTAAGTTGCTCACAGAAAGTGAAAAAGCAAATAAGATCAATAAACCTGCAATCAGTATCATCAATAAACAATGTGCACTCCAAACATTATCCAATCCATGTTCTGGCAAAATAATCTGTGAAGGAGTCCATAGAGAACCATGACGCTTCCTTCTGCTATGTCATAAATAGCAATGTACACTCATATATGTCCTGAGTCAGTGCAAACTGTAAATGACTGACATTGCTAACATCCTGTCAGACAGGCTCATGCATACATACCCCCCTCTCACTGACAAAAGGCCCCATCATCATACCTGGAGATTGTGAAAGCACAGATATCACATATAGAATGGGTAAACAGCTCATTCCAAACCTGAAAACATGGCGTCTATGGGATTACATTGTTTTCCTAGCTGTGTCATAAGTGAACTCCAGAACAAACAGACCCTGCACCTGAACAGTCTGTTGAGCCCAAACCTCTGTACAGGATATGAAACTGTTGAATGGGTTATAGCAATGTTTGGCACACCCCACAAGTGTTCGTGCACAACAGACCATGGATACTATTATCTTATAAGCCTATTAAGACTTATCTGCAAAGCCATGGTGTCCATCATGATGGACCTCATAAACAGAGGTATTGGGAGCCTACAAACACCCAACCCTAGCCATATTGGTTTGTTCAGGGGCAGATCATGGTTCCCAAAACTACTACACTGTTTTCAAAGCAGTCACCCAGGACATACAGCAATGAAATGAGCTACACATGTCCCACATAGACCTTGTAAAGCCCATTGCAAACATCCCAGACACATGTCATATCCACAATATCAACAACCCATGCATAAATATGTATGCCATCTGATGGATTGCCAGATGGGGCACAGATAGATCCTACAAGGTAAGAAATGTGGTCACCTGTTCAAGCTGGTAACAACTGCTGTCCCCCATGGCTCAGTCATGAGACCCCACCTGTCTGGTGTATGCTCTTCAGATATACAGTCAAACACACGAGGGCTATGTTTAGCAAAGGTTGTGGCTGACTGCGCAAATGTTGTCATATCCGATGTTTGGGACAACAGAGACATCCTTATAAAGGTTCACAGTCAGACAGATGTGGTGACAGGATTATGGCCCCGAGCTACAGTCATACAAATACCACATAGGTGCCAACACCATAAATATGGAGTTGATATGGACACATGTGGATAGTCATCTTCAGTTCCAGAAACACATTCACAAAGTGGTTAGAAATACATGCTATGTGTTCCCACAAACCGCCAAAGTCTTTGCATGTAGGTCAAAGCAGGGTCCCTGTGCCCATCAGTCATCAAACCTGTATGAGAGTACCACATCAGAGTTGCAATGCATCTGACTAGGCACCTTCAACAGCTGGAAAGAGCACTGAAGTACCTCAACAAGAGGATTACTGGCCTCAAACAGTTGCCCCATGCAACATGACTGAATTTAACTCAATCTGTACTCTGTTGCATACTGTCTACTCATGAGATCTCTGCCCAAAAGACAGGTCCATGTCCAATGCAGAACTGATGTACATGCGCTATCTGTAGTAAACCCAAGCTCACTGTACCACATTCTCTAGGGATATCATCATCACAACATTAAATAGAACATGTTGGAGGATACAGTACTACCTCACAGATGCCCCTTGCTTTGGAACAGGCTCCCAACCAACAGTAAGCCGAGTCCCTCACAGACACTCCTCCAGAGGAGCCTTGATGAGTGTATGTGAAACTGAAGTGTCAAACCAGGCAGCACTTTATCAGCTCTACTACACAGAGGCCTATGGAACTAACACCATGGGTGGAGATAGCTGCACACTCTGGCCATACTAATATATGCCTTCAGGCAGATAGTCTATTACCTACCTAAGTACCTATATATATATGGTGGGGGAACACAGTATAATAAGGCAAAGATGGATGTGCACAGATGTGTGTAAGAGGGTGACCATCAACACCCCTTCTGCTATGTACCTCACAAGACATCTACAACAGATGGAAAGCCTGCAGAAATACCTCACAAGGAGCATTGGTGGCCTGACATACATGCCATACACAGACCATTTGTAAATGCTCCAGCTGTACTGTCTTGCATATTGCCTACTCAGAGGTGATCTCTGCATAACATACAAAGCTATGTCAAACACAGAGCTGTTGGACATGCCCCATGTAAAACACTCACAATCCCTCTGATCCAAAATCCAGAGTGAAATACAGAAGGAAGGGGTGTATCCATTTACCTTATGGATACACACACCTCCAGGTCAGTGGCACAGCATGAGGCCTTGGAGACCATGCAAGTGCAAGTCACATTGGGCAAAGCTGCTTATCACATTGTAGGTTGCTACAGATCACCTACCATGTCTCAGGAACCTCATTCAGTATTCCTGAGAACAGTGGAACTATAAAGGTTCTACCAAACAGCATTATATGAGGGGATTACAACTACCCAAACATTGACCAAGATAATTACTGGTGTACAATCCATTGCCCAATGCTTCCTAGTGTGTAAACACTCAAATGCCCTGGAACAGCTGGCCACCATGGCTACTAGAGGTGACAACATACTGGACTGGAGCATCACCAACATGGGGTACCAGCGTTCCGCAACAAAGATAAACCCCTTGCTAGAAATACAGATCATAAAGTAATCACAGTGGACATCCACATCCTGCCCCCCTCCCCCCAGTCAAGTAAACCACTGTGAAGACATTGCAAAAGCAAAATGCACACTTCTCAGGACCAAAGTGTAAAGTTACAAAGCCCCCTTGCTATAGGATAATGCTATACAATCTGCAGCATTATTTACATGTGCATTCTATGAGCATCTACAGGGATGCATGGATCGAGACATCCCAGATAAAACCAAGATGCACACTTCCAAAAGGAAGACTCCAAGCCAGTGGTTGTTGCCCATAAATAAGCTATACAACAGAAGGAGGAAACTAACACATGACAGGGTAAACCTCACAAAAAGGAAAGGCATCACTGATCAGTATTAGGAAGACACAATGATTACTCATAAAATAATGCAAGGCCTGTTTCTAAAGACAAAATGCCAAAGAATGTAAGAATCACCACCACAGATCCTTTGTTAGCTATACCAAACATGTAGGTGGCAACTCACAAATATGCTGTCAGCCACTGCAAAGTGGCAAAACATACACTGGACCAACTGACATTGGCCACATCCTGGTGGACAAGTGCAGTGCAACCCCCCTCATCACCCCCAAAAGGGCCTGTGTCCATCCCAGAAGAATGCACAGCCCCAGACGTCATGGACATGCTGGTAGAAACAGCACTCTCCAAAGCTATGAACACAGCATCAATGGGTCTGGATGGTGTGCCAGGCTGCATCTTACACCAGCCCCAAAAGGAACTACACCCTCACCTACATTCACTGTCCAGACTCAACCGTACCACAGGCTATGTACCCAAAGAATGGCATGCAGCAACAGCCATCCAGCTCCACAAAGGTTTTGCCACAACAGAACCTGAAAACTATTGCCCTATAGGCCTACACAGCCTGGTCTGCAAAGCTATGGAGCAGATTATCATGGAACCCATAAACAGACACATTGGGAAACAACACTCACTGGACTCTACCCAACTTGGCTTAGTTAAAGGCAGATCCTGCCCCCTAAACCTAGTTCACATCCTTGAAACAGTTACCAAGGACATAGATGGAGGTGAACATAGGCCACACAGCCCACCTGGACCTCACTAAGGCCTTTGACACCATTCCCCACTCTGGCATCATGGACAAGCTTACCAGCCTGAACATTAACACCTATGTCACAGGATGGGTGGCCAACTGTCTCACAGATCGAACACACATGTTCAGAGTTGTGTGTGCTATGTCTGACTGTAAGCCACTCACAAATGGCATCCCACAGGTCTTGGGACCTGACCTGTTCAATAGATACTGCTCAGAGGTATAGGCAAGCACGGGAGGAGTATGGCTGACTGAGTTTGCAGATGACTGCCAACTGTGGTCCATAATCAACTCTATGGCTGATGCAGACATCCTCCAGAAGGGTCTTACAGAGACAGATACCTGGTGTCAAACAATGCCCTCAAGCAGAATGCCAAACAATGCATAGACATCCCTTTTGATAAAACAAAGTGCAGACAAATTACCACACATGTGGTAATCCAGTATGTACGGAGAATGTAATTATGGACCTGTGGACCCAGGTAGATAGTACACTCTCCTTTGATGATCACATTACCAAAGTGTTTAGAAATATCATCTATGTAGCCCACCTAATGCCACCTAATGTACACACTTTGTGTAGTCTGATGATGTCACCATCCTACAAATATACCTGTGGAAACAAGCACACCTAATAATGTGTATAACACGTCATGTAAATGCATACTGTTGTAGTGTCATAGTATAGTTATGTAGGGGTTTGAATCCTGCAACTAACAATTGTATGTGAGTCTGTGTGCATCTCCCCTTAAAAAGGAGCAACCTTTTTGGAGACTACTACAACACATTCAAAGTGGTATTCTCACCTTTGTCAGGTCGGATGATGTCACCATTCTACAAATATACCTGTGGAAAGAACTCCCAGTAATGTGTGTAATGCATCATGTAAATGTGTACTGCTGTAATACCATAACATAGCTAGGTAGGGATTTGAATCCTACAACTGTATGAGAGTCTGTCTGTCTTCCCTTCGAAAGGAGCAACCTTTTTGGAGACTACTACAACACATTCAAAGTGGTATTCTCACCTTTGTCAGGTCAGATGATGTCACCATCCTACAAATACACCTGTGGAAAGAAGAACTCCTAGCAATGTATATAGCGAGTCATGTAAATGCGTACTGCTGTAGTACCCTCACCTAGTTCGGTAGGGGTTTGAATCCTGCAACTGTGTGTGTGTGTGTGTGTGTGTGTCTTCCCTTGGAAAAAAAGCAACCTTTTGGGAGACTACTACAACACATTCAAAGTGATATTCTCACCTTTGTCAGGTCGGATGATGTCACCATCCTACAAATATACCTGTGAAAACAAAAGCTCCCAGTAATGTGTATAGCGTATCACGTAAATGCGTACTGCTGTTGTACCATAATGTAGTTAGGTAGGGATTTGAATCCTGCAACTGATAACTGTGTGGGTGTCTCCCCTTAGAAAGGCATCATCGTTTTGGAGACTACTACAACACATTCAAAGTGGTATTCTCATCTTTGTCAGGTCAGATGATGTCACCATCCTACAAATATACCTGTGGAAAACAGAACTCCCAGTAATGTGTATAGCACGTCATGTAAATGCGTACTGCTGTAGTATCATAATGTGGTTAGGTAGGGGTTGGACTCCTGCATTTGGTGACTGTGTGTGCTTCACATGTGTGACACTGTTGGTCAATGTGTTGTGGGTTTTGCTTTTACTACCGTATGACATATCACAATGACAAGAGTATGTGCATTACACATGTCAGGTAGCTGTGTGGCAATTACATATACATATATGTGACCTCGATTATTTCATAGGGGGAACCCTGCTTTCCTCCATTAACACATCTGTTATCTTTGCCAGGGTGTGCTGCTGCTGCTTTACAGACCTGAGGTCACATCTGTATGCTTGTGACAAGCCCAGCCACTGCAGTGATCCCTGGCCTAGGTCATCCATGTCACACACACTCATTACGGTTTCTATTGAATAGTGTGAGTGAGGGTTTATGCCTGTGGTATATTTGAAACCTGTTCAAACGCAGCAAAGTCTGTCAATGATGGCTATTCATTATAGGTGTACAACAACCTTTGTGGATATGCATGCGGACCCCTTATTGCTTATGTGATCCACCAAGGGATTTCCAAATACCTTTAGAAATGTGATTATCAAAGGAGAGATGACGTAACACTTGGCTGTATGTATACATCGGTACACGCCCAACATGTTGGGGGCTAATACCCATGTGGTACTGTGGGGATACTATGTTTTGTGAAGGTGGCTGACTGTGCTTTAGCTGGCTTATAGCTTTACAGCATGGGTTTGACAATGGGTATCTGTCTGTATGATACCCTTGTGGAGGATGTGTGTGTCATCTGGAGAATGCATTATAGCCCACAGTATGCATTTCCAAATGTGGACGGACATATCCCTACTGTGTATGCTTGTACCTAAGAGAGCTATATGCCAAACAGGGGTGGTCACAGGAATGGGTGCAGGTGATTAACACTGGTTACTGGCATAGTATAGTACCCGGAGGATCCAAATGTTACTGTGTGTCCTACATCTGTGTGTCAGTTGTCAAGACCTCATCTAACAAATATTTATGGTCAGGCTGTTGAGGTGATGTATACTACCAGAATGCAAACCAATGACAGATAGTAACAGTATCCTCACAGCACAGTGTCAAACCATGTCATACACACATGCATACTCAGGTTCCAAAATGTTTGTAGTACAATGCATACTGGCCACCAATAGAAACTATGGAGTGTTAACACTGTGTAATACAGGGTATGTCACCCTGCCCATGTGTCCACTATGCACATACATGGAGACAGTGTACCTCCACCATGTTCACCAATGTACACCTGCAAATCTGTGCTGCACACATCCCACACGTACTATCCACTCTCTAACACATGCTGCCAATACTACACACATCAGCCAAGTGGCACGTGAGTGGACAATACACTATTGGAATTAACACTGGTGTAAACAATACTAAATTAACAATTATAGCTTTAATGCATCATGCCTGCTCAGCTACACCTTCAAGGATATCATTACAGTTTACTGCTGACAACATGCTAACATTGCTATACTGCTATAAAGTCACCCTGTGCATCAGCACCATGTTAGCCTGTTCCTGCAGCAATGTTACAGATGATATGGGGTGGCACAGATTTCATCATATGCACAGGGTGTGTTGTTGGTTTGCCAGAGGCCTACATTGAGCCATACAATTGACATGTATGTGTGTGTGTGTGTGTGTGTGTGTGTGTGTGTGTGTGTGTGTGTGTGTGTGTGTGTGTGTGTGTGAGGGCCAAGAGCACTGGTATGGGCCAATGCTGATGTAATGTGTGTGGGTATGTGTTAGCCCTAGGTGTCTGGTTTATGTGTGTGTGTGTGTGTGTGTGTGTGTGTGTGTGTGTGTGTGTGTGTGTGTCTGCATGCACACAGTTCCACCATGTGGCTGCCATATATGGGGATTTGTGGGACAGCCACAGACTGTACCTACCAGGCTTTACAGATCACCATCTCTAGCCATGGATATGGTACCTGTGCCTGGCAGGGGTGCTACTGACAGTATCAGGTACTAAGCCAGACTGGGTACTATCCTCAGAGGTAGACATATGTACACTGGACCCAGGTCTTTGCTGGGACTGGCCAGAGCCACGCGCATGTAGTCTTCTAGGATGGTCTATGGACAGCCCACACCCAACATTGCTTAGGCTGGTACTGGCACTACAGGAGTGGCTGTGACTTGAGGGACATCCGCGACGACTGCCAGCTGCTGATGTTGCTGGCATACGTCCATGTCTATGTCTCAACTGCCCCGCAATGTCATGTCCATGTGTCAGGTTGCAAGACCTGTGGCACATCTGCCAGGGGCATGATGACCAGCAGTGCTCCGACGAAAACCCCTGGACATCTGGCTATGTGGTACCATTTCAGACATCTGGCTATGGCTGCTGTGTCCGGATGCATGTGCCATAGATACCACACTGTCCTGGCCATTGCTGACTGTACACTGTCCCTCAGCTAAGGGCATTTGTGATGATGAATGCATAGGCAGTATGACTGTGTGCATGGATGGGGTGGACACTTGTGTACTGTCTATTGGTGGCCCAACGACAGACCCTGGCAAACATGCCTGTGCCTCAACACACCTATCCTCATTATCACTATTTGTATCAGTGACATCAGGTTCTCTGCTGCACTGAACCAGCCCAACCTCAGCACCTGTGAGTGGAAGACAGGAAACACACTTTACAACCTATACATGATGTCAGAACACATGCACACATGAACACATATACACATGCACACATGCACACATGAACACATGCACACATGCACACATGAACACATGCACACATGCACACATGCACACAAATACACTCCTCACTAAAGCAGACACACACACACACACACACCACCAGCAATCCAGAACATACTCAATAGCGGTTGATGGTGGGGTACAGTACCACAAGCCAAACAGTCATATCACATGTGTCAGCATGCAGGACGTGTGTTGCTCAACAGCATGCAGTGCGAGTGTAGACAGTCCTTGCTAATAACAGTATACATGGCTTTGATGCATGTGTGTTGTTGTTCAGTGATTGGCCTCACCCCGGAATGCAATGTGTACATGGACACAACATTGCTAAGCAAGTATTAAAAGCTCTTTAATGTCCTGTGCACCATCACTCACAATGGTATACATACCATGGCTGCATGTGTATCTGTGTGTCACATAGATATCTATTTCTGATTAGAGTGTCTGTGTCTTTAGCAGATAATTGTGGACAGAGGTTTAGCTCATGCATGTCATATATATATACACACAGGATCAGTGGTGCATGTATACCTGATGGAATACCATTGCTCAACATAGCCATTGTACAGTAGTTATGGTGAGTGTAGAACATATTGTGGACATGCCAGTGCCAGCCATGACATGGCATGCTACAACACAACTGCAACATTAAACATCACGCATACATAATGTGTGTCATGTGACCTATACACTCAATAGCATTACAAGACATATATGTGTCACTTTGTGCAAATGGTGATTGCTATGCATATTGTGTATAGATGCATATGTTTGCACACACATAACATTGAGGTGTATAGCAATGAATGCTATGTGTAGTACTGTGGTTACTGTAACTGGATGGGGTGTAGTAACATGAGCCATCATCATGCAGCATCATGTGGTCACTCAAGGCTACTAATGTGTGCCACACTGGTACCTATCATGCTGTACCTGAACTGCAGTATCATGGCTACATTCAACATTTCACAGCCAGTTGTTACATGGGTTTCTAAGGTGCGCAATAGGGAGCTTTGCCTAACATGAATGTGTTGTGTGTTGAAAAGTGTTGCACTGCCCCATGATAGGCCTCTACCCCTCAGGTATATTATGTGTGCTGTGTGGATGACATTTGGGATACTGGAGTGCGACCTTAAAGAGGTTGTCTGAGTACGCCATGTGTAGCATATTAACATGTACTGCGTATGACAAAGTTGTGTATGTTGTGTGCATGTGTATTGACTCTGCCTATCCAATGTCCACTACAGTGTAGCCACAATTGTTTGGGATGCTCTGTGTATTGCATGTGTTTGAGGCAGCTACTCACATTACTGAGATGTGCATAGTCTCACAGCAAACATGCACAGCATGCATTATGCGTAGGTGTGTTACATGTGTACATGGCCTACACCTCACCTATGACATGCACATTTTATTTGCAATATTAAATGTAGAACGCACTCACCAGCATGAGTCTGCTGCCTTGCTGTCACACCAGAGGGACCTACAAGGATATGAGACAGTTTGCCAGTGGCAACAACTGTGGCATTGCTACTGTGGGTTTGCAATCTTACAGTAGTACAACAGTTGACAGTCACAGGCCTACAGATTATGTTCCTAATTATCAGTATTGCACAACACCAGGCTCTACTTCCTCTAACTACACAGTACACATCTCACATATGCATGATCTACCAATAGAGGTAACAGTAGTCTACAGATATGCCATGTTACCTGCATGCTCCGTGTGAGCTTGCTGGGTGGCTCCGGCCTTCATGATGATACATGTCTGCTGTTGTTGCTGTTGGCCAGGAGCCACCAGGCTCAGGAGTAGCTTCTCCACTCTGGCGAGGGGGGGATGGATGGTAACCCCACCACCTGTGGCAAGCTATTGTCTATGGACATCAGACGCATGCTGCCAGATATGTCTAAGTAAATCACTGCAGTGATGGAGTACCTGCTCATATGTCCGGTTATGCATGCCTATGTCATTTACCCTACAGACAACATCTTGTCACAGTGCAGTCCGCTCATGCTGGTCCTGGCTGGTTCTTGAGAAAAGCAGTCTGTAGTGCTGAACCATACTGGTTGTTATGATGTCATCCTTATCAGGACTATAGCTTGGGTTGCGATGGTGGGCCATGAACCCTGGAAGACAATGAAACAATATGTGTGAGCAAGTCATGTGGCACACTTAACATTCTACAGATATCACTGAACTGCCATATATAGCAACCTATTGGCTGTCAGAGGATACACACTTTCATACCACATATCAGTGCTCAACCCACAACTGCCTGACAGTGCCTGGCATGCTCTATATATTAAACCATGTTCTGCACAGCAACAAAGAGAAACCACTATGTAAGACTATACAACAGTACATGGTACACTGTATGCGACACAATGCACCACCTAGCCACAAGAGGTATATATCAAGCTAATGCATAAAGAAATATGTCATCCATTGCAATGATTTTAAAGTCCAGTTACAGTATTACCAGTATACCACACTAGTTGTTGATGGCAAACCCCTGCCTAAAATATGTGCACACTCTTGAATATAGGTGGCATACTGCTGTACTAGACTATACATGTTGCTAGATATGCATTTATATCCTGTAACACACATATGACCGAGGGCGTGTTACAGGCATACCCACACACACATCAGACATACATACAAGACACAAAGGTATGGCAACCCAGATGAGCTTTACGTGTGTACCATACAGTACTGTGTGTCAGTACTTACAAACCCTTATGCCTGAGGTATGTAATCTGTGAGAACTACAGGGAACCCACAAAACAGTGGTTCCAAGCAATGTGGACATACACCATACTGTGCTGTTTAGGCCTACAGCTTCAGGTAGTACTACAGTTCATACAGGATTTGGATTCACCAGCAGTAGCAATCAATAAACATACATGTACTGCTTTAGTCTCCAATGGCACACCCCAGTTAACACCAAGGGACTACGTCAGACCATATGCCATACTGCTTTTCCTGTCTAGCAATAGCATGCACATATTTTGCTGGGATCAGAGCTAGGACAGAAAATACCATGACAGAAACAGTTTCCCACTAAGCTATCCCACATATACACAACTTTGACACATTCACCAACACGTTCACCATCACACTCAGTCAACCTCACATAGCAATTAATATAACAAGTACATGTGGATGTGTATCGGTTCATAGGTAGGTAATAGGTTATTGGCCCTAGGGCCTATAGAAGCCTATCCAGATGGTACCCTGGCCTTTGCCACCCGAGTAATTTAATTTCATGTGCCCCTGTCAAGCAGAGCCACAGAGGTGATTCCTGGGGTGTATTTCCTATCTCCCATTCAATCATCAAGATTATTCATGACGAGTGCTAATGAGAAGCTTTGTTTGCTATTGATAGGTAGTTTGTTCCAGAGTATGGGATGTCTCTGAGATAGGAATCTATCCCTCCAGCATGTTCTATTTATTGTGGTGACAAGGTTTAGGTACCTAGAGCATGTAGCTCATAGGGATTGTGATCTGTTTACGTGGAGCATGTCCAGCAGCTCTGGGTTTGACATAGCTTTGTATGTTAGGCAGAGGTTACCTCTGGGTAGACGATATGCGACACAGTCTAGCTGTGGTTTTGTGAGATGGTCTGCATAGGGCATCTGTTTGAGGCCGGTAATACTCTTTGTGAGGTATGTCTGTGACCTTTCAAGTTGCTGTAGATGTCTTGTGAGGTACATACCAAAAGGGGCATTGTACTCTATAATGGGTTTTATGAGTGATGACACACCTTTTGTGATGAGGTGTGCCACGTAGACAGATTACATGACTAGTGTGGCACTGTGATTATCAAAGGGGAGACTACTGTCCACCTGTGTCCCATGGTCTCTTATCACACTTTTGGTGTTAAGTAGACTACCACCTATGTGATAGTTCATGGGTACAGAGTTTTTACCAAAAGGGATGCCAATGCATTTTCGACATTGAGCTTGAGGCCACGGCTTTGTCACCAGGCATCTGTCACAATAAATATGACTCTGTCTCTCTCTCTCTCTATATATATATATATATATATATATATATATATGTATATACACATACATATGAACATCCATTGGTGTACATATAGATATACATAAAGGCACATATAGAGTCCACCTTTCATGGTGGGAATATCAATTATGCGAAGGATGTGAGGTATACAGTTATGTAATAATATTGCACAGTCTTGTGCGAAATGCATTGAATGTGTTCTCAGCCCATGTAGCTTTAGCAGGCCTCACTGGCTGCAACACTGCAAACCTAGCAAATCACACCCACAGCGTTTAACCACCACATGTCATATACCAGCACTGTATGCTGTCTTGTTTGCCACACACTACAACCTACATACAAATATGCACATAACAACCTTCACCAACATATATATGTCCACCCTTCACAAACAGTTGCAGTATGTCCCTTGCTCTGTGCACTTGTACAGATGTTAATATATCTGACACAGATATATCTCTCCGTATGAGTGTGCCATACACACACAAGGTCCACACTGTTGTAAGTCCCTGGACCTCACAGCTGACCTGTTGGGCCTTGCTGCAACATGAACAGGTGTCACATGTGAACACACAGTAATATTAGAGGGTGTATATGTAGCTGCAAATGTTAGATTAGCATACTAGCCTGGTACAGCAGTTGCCAATGCTAAGCTACATGTTAATATGACTATCATGCATGTGTTACTCTGTCACATCCATGTTTATATAGCTGCATGTGCTACTCCCCCAAACAGCCATTGTCCACACTACTGTACAGAACACAGATAACATGGATCAGATGTTTGACATTTAATGCTGAGCTACATATGTCACAGTTATGTCCCACTGCACACAGCTACACATTGATTTGTCCATGGCAGTAGTTATGCAGGGCATCTGTGCATAGATACGTACTGCTGCCACATATGGATGTTTCAAAGTATGTAGAGTAATCTTCAAAAACATCTACTACATGCCAGTAAATACATATCTGTTACATACCTTTCCTTTGTATATGTTGGTAGTATTACATTCCGTGTGTCTTTGGCTTTTTTGTTTTTCTGTTGATGTGGGTGTGTGTGTGTCTCTCTCTCTCTCTCTCTCTGTCTCTGTCTCTCTCTCTCTCAATATTTCCAATGGAATGATTGCGTGTGTGGGCGGCAAGTACAGCCTGCTTTTATAGGTATCTGCACATGTGCATGTGATGGCCTCTGCACCAATTGGTGGCCACCATTTGGTAATTGCATGCAGCCTGCTGTGTGGTAATCGCAGTACTCACTGTCATAGCAACCCAATGCTATAAATTGCTAAGTCAGGTCGGCATAGCCCTTTCAGCTTTCCAAAGTGGGGCCCATGCTTGTTTGCTGTGAACACCGTTGTTTAAGTCAGAAGGTTGGTATAGTTCTTATATTTGAAGCTAGGGGTGTAGCCAGTGATTTAAATGTTGTACTCAGACATGAATGTTGCCACTTCCAGTACACAGTTGTCAGTGTAGAATTGTGCTCACCCCTACAAATGCTAACACAAGATACATGGGAGTATGTAGTTTATTTTCTACTTATACAATTAACTGCCATACAAAAGTAGTTATTGAGATGCATTCATTTGGCACATGAACTGTTTGTGAACTACTATACTGTGAATATTAATGTACTAATTTCTGCACAGTTTGTGCTTTTTTATTATAGGTTCATAGGTTCATACTAGGCTATCTTCCCTAGGGCATTTATAAACCTAGCCAGAATGTGTTTGGCTTTCGCCACCCATTTTAAATTTATTTTGCTATGCCCTTTTTCGAGGTTAGTATACTGTGCCTCTGTCTAACAGTGACACAGAAGTGATACTCGGGGTAAACCTATGATCTCCCATCCACTCATCAAGATTCCTCTTGAAGAGAGTCAATGAGGGACTCTGCCTAACCTGGACTGGGATTTTATTCCAGAGTGAAGGGAGCCTCTGGGTTATGAATCTGTCCCTCCAGCATGTCCTATTTATTTCAGTGCTGAGGTTCAAGTCTCTCGAGTGCATAGCTCGATGGGATTTGGATTTTCTGAGGTGCAGCATGTCCATTAATTCCGGGTTGGACATGGCTTTATACGTCAGGCACAGATCGCCTCTGAACAGGCGGTATGCCACTGAGTAGAGCTGGAGTTTCTTTAACCGGGCAGCATATGGCATCTGTTTGAGCCCTTTGATCCTCTTGGTGAGGTACTTTTGGGTCTTTCCAGTTGCTGCAGGTGTCTGGTAAGGTACATCCCAAAAGGGGCATTGTACTCATTTATGGGCCTGATGAGGGATGAGTAAAGAGGCACAATGACCTCCCCTGATCTAGATGTAAATCCCTTCTTGATTAGGTGGGCTATATAAAATGTTTTTCTAACCACTTTGGCCACGCGGTTGTCAAATGAGAGATTGCTATCAACTTGGGTCCCCATGTCCCTAATTACTTCTTCTGTACTTAATGGATTATCACCTATGTGGTAATTTGTGGGCACTTTGTTTTTGCCAAAGGGGATGACTATATACTTTTTGGCATTTAGCTTGAGGCCATGGCTCTGGCACCAGTTGTCTGTTTCTATGAGGCCCTTTTGGAGGATGCTTGTGTCGGCTGGAGAGTCGATTATGGCGCCCAGTTTGCAGTCATCTGCGAACTTGGTCAGCCACAGTCCTTCTGTGTTGGCCTGTACCTCCGAGAAATATATACCGAACAAGAGAGGTCCCAGGACTGAGCCTTGTGGGACACCACTTGTAACTGGTTTGGAGTCTGACATGGCTCCAGCAATTCTAACCATGTGGGTTCTGTCCTTGAGCCAGTTTGCAATCCATCTAGTGACATAGGGGTTTATATTTAAGCTGGTGAGCTTATCTATAATGCCATGGGTATTGTATCGAAGGCTTTTGCGAGGTCCAGGTAGGCTGTGTGGACCACCTTCCCCTCGTCAATGGCCTTGGTGACTGTTTCAAAGAAATCAACCAGGTTTAAGAGGCAGAATCTGCCCTTAACAAAGCCGAACTGGGTAGGATCTAGTGTCTGTAGGTCCCCAGTATCTTTATTTATGAGGTCCATGATGATCCTTTCCATAGCTTTGCAGACCAAGCTAGTCAGGCTTATGGGGCGATAGTTTCCAGGATCCATTGAGGCACCACCTTTATGGAGAGGGACCACTGTTGCTGTACGCCAATCTTTAGGCACATATCCTGTAGTAAGGCTGAGATTGAACAGTAGTTTTATGTTTGGGTTTAGCTCTTCTTGGAGTTCATGTAGGATGCAGCCCGGGACACCGTCTGGTCCCATTGATGCTGTGTTTTTAGCTTTGGAGAGGGCGGCTCTTACCTGAGCATCTGAGATGTCAGGGGGGCAGCACTCTGCTGGGATAGATATTTGCCCTTTTGGTGGGGAGAGGGGGTTTGCACTGAACCTGTCAGCTAGGATGTTGGCAATGTCTGTGGGTTTGGTGTATTTTTTGTCATTTTGGACTAATTCTGAGCATATCTGGGAATTACCACCCAGGTTCCTAACATTACTAAAGAAAGCCTTGTGATTATCCTTAGTGTCCTGTGCAATTTTTCTCTCGAAGCTGGCCTTAGACAATTTTATGAGTGCCCATAGTTTTTTGCTAATACTGATCAGTGATGCCTTCCCTTTTTGGGATTTTGCTCTATCATTTAGTAGCTTCCTCCTTCTATTGTATAGTTTGTTTATGGCTGGGGTCCACCAGACAGAACGTCTGCCTTTGGAGGATTGGGTCTTGGTTTTATTTGGGATTGCATGATCCATGCATTCCTGAAGGTGTTCATAGAATGCATTTATAAAGGATTCTGCTGTCTGGGCCGTATTTTCCACAGGCCCTGGGGCTTTGAAGGATTCCACCTTGGTTTTGAGGAGTGTGAAATTTGCTTTAGAGAAGTTTTTCACTGTGGTTTTCTGGGCAGGGGGTGGGGTCGGGATGTGAATATCCAGTGAGATTAGTTTATGGTCTGATCTTACCAGTAAGGGATACACTTCTGGTCTGGAGCATAGAGTACCCATGTTGGTGATGATCAGGTCCAGTATGTTTTCCCCTCTTGTGGAAGTGGTAACAAGTTGTTCTATAGCATTTGAGTTTATAAATTCTAGGAACCTTTGGGCTAGGGTGTTGGAGCTAGAGTAATGCTCCCAGTCTATGTTTGGGTAGTTGAAGTTGCCCAATATAATGATGTTTGGAGAGACCTTCATATTTTCCAGTGTTTTCAGGAAGCCGAGTGGGGTTCCTGGGTTTGGGAGGGTGGTCTGTAGCAGGCTATAAACTGGAAGGCAGTTTTACCCACTGTTAGTTGCACATGGATAGTCTCTGATGCTTTGTGCTTTGCCACCGACCTGGAGGTGCAGGTATCTTTGATGAATATCGATACTCCCCCTCCTTTTGTGGTTTGGTCCAAGTTTTAGGGTCGAAAAGCATGGTATGAGATATAACCTGGTAGTGCTGGGGTGCTCTCGGGAGACCTGAACCAGGTTTCTGTTACTGCGCAGATATCAATGTTCTCCATGCTAAGGAGAGTTTTGAGTGTGTGCATCTTGAGGTTTAGATTTCTGGTGTTGAGTAGCATTACTCTTAGTTTCTTATCCCTTGTGATACCTATGGAGGTGGGTTTGTCTTTTGAGCCTTGCCTGAAAAAGGCACTATGGGGGTAGCAAGAGCCTTTGCCAATATCCGAAAGCCCAGGGGTGACAGGTGCAAGCCGTCCCTAGCGAAGCATCGTGGCTTGTCGAGCATATCATCCCAAGCTGACAGGCATTGGATCCCCTTTGAATGACACCAGTACTTAAGCCAATTGTTGAAATTGATCATCTTGTCTTCATATTGTGGCATCATTCTTGGTGAGGGTAAGATGCTACTCAAGGTCAGGGTCATACCAGCCTGGGCTACATGCTCAGAGAGCTCCTCTATGTCTCTTTCATGTAGTCCAGGGAGGTACGTCTCAAGTCATTCACACCAGCATGGACAATGACTGAGTCATATTTGTACTTGCCTTGGAGTGACCTGAGTGCTTGTGTTATGTGGCGGATCCTAGCACCCGACAGGCTGCTCACAGTGACCCACTCCTTGTTCAGCCTGGTGAGCGGGACGTCAGTGTGCCTGATGTTAGAGTCACTTATTACAAGTGTATCAGGTGTGTTGTTTAGTCTTAAGGGCTGTGACTGTTCGGCACACTGGCTTTGTGAGATATGTGTTTCACGTGTTTTGTTTTGGGGTAGTGGTTGCTTGGGTGTCTTCTTTGGAGGTCTCTGCTGCTTAGACATATCTTTATTTAGAGCCTCCGAGTATGTTTTTGTGTGATTATGTGTTTGGTTTGCTGTTGTGGTAGGTCTATGTGAGACTGGAATTGTAGTGAGTGTGGTTTCCTTCTCCTCCTGACTGGTTATGCCAGTACTGAGTTGAGAGAGCTTAGCCTCCAGTTTGGCTATATGTTATTTATTATTGTTGACATTAGCACAGGATGCTCAAGAAAACTGGACAATTCCAGTACTGAGTATGCCTACCTACATCCTTGGTAGACCCTGAACACACAGGTATATTGTACATTTGGGTGGGGATGCAGACATACAGAGAACATTATGTATTATTGTGTGAATGTTATCTTGCTGGACCTAAAGGGTTGCTGTGCACCTGTTAGTTTAGCAAGGCAAGTAGTCTGTCTGCATAGCTCCCAACTGTGGACCTATCCAGATGGTAGCCAGATGTTAGGCTGTTATTCTCTGTCTGTGCAACGCACAGGTCTTTTCAGCACTAGTACAGTGGCATTGTTACAGTCGTTTGCTACCAGTACATGGCTACATCCTTTGGTATTTCAGTGTTGTACTCCTACATAAGGGTATGCTTGTGGAACTCCTTCCAAAGCTATTTGCACAGTGTGTAACAGCAGAAAAGCTGATATGCCTGCATGTTTCTGCCTCAGCCAGGCCTCTGAAACACTCAGGTACATATTTGAACAGAGTGAGGTAAAGGTAGGTAAAAGTGAGGTACACCTTCAAAATATTAGAGACAGTAAGTGGAGACTTCAAGAGAACCAGTGCATATGGATTACTACACCTTTTCTGAAGTACAAGCAGTGTCTAACTCCTACATATTATCATTATTCATTAGGTGTAATACCCCACCTTTCTGCCTAACGTCAGTACTTTTCAGGGGATTCAGAGGGACACAGCTAACATATGTTTCAAAATCAGGGACATCCCTGAAATGTAGTCACAGTTGGGCTGTATGTCCTCTGCCCTAATCAGATATGCCACTGTTTGTCCTGCTATGATACTGTGTGGGGGTTGTAAAGTGCTGCTGTAACATTATTTCCTGCTAGTTCTCTTATCACAGTCATGTAATGCAATTCCACAACAACTGCTGGTAAAGTTCCACAGAAAAGGTTTTGTGTTATGACATTCCTATTTTTCCTTTACATTCACTCATTCTGATGCATGATATATCTATTTCAGCAACAACCTGCTGTATATCTACTGTGGCTTAGTGGCACTTCATGCAGTCTAGTGTGTTTAAGTTCCGGGGTTCAAGACTGACAGACATGTTTTATTTTGCTGCTGAGCAGAACAAGGGCCCTCACATGCAGGGAGACTAAGGCATTTTTAAGCAGTTGTAAGCAGGATTGCACAGGTTTGCGTGAAGCTTAGCAATACTTAGCTAAGCGCACACAAGCGCACACTTGCACAAACCCACTAACTATTGCTTAAAAGTGCTTACTCCCGCTAACCCTCGCGCTCATTTCTTTGAAAGAAAAGAAAATGGGGAGATAGGAAAGTGGTGAAAAAAGGGCACAAAGAGGGAAAGACAGTAGGGAAAACACTTTGGGATGTGCAGGACGGGTGTAGAGAAGGACCATAGCTGCCCATTTTTTTACAGCAACAGCTGTGCATATGCAATAATTTTGGAGGGATATATGAAACCTTCGACCCCTGAGAGAGGGGTGAGGACAACAAAGTATGTTGTACTGCCAATTAAATTACATTTTATATGTCCAGCAGACATGTGTGCAAAATGGGCAGCTATGTATGGGGCGTAATTTTTTTTTTGGAGCAGATTGCCCTTTTTTTTCCAGGTGAGAGTGGAATGTGGGGTAGGGGGTGTAGGTATATTTGGGGAGGAAGGTTGGGAAGGTAAACAGACAGGACAAACAAGACTCATACAGGGGCGGAATATGACACATGTGGGGGGTGAACAACATTGACATGGAAGGATGTTTGGAAACCGCAAGTCCATGAGCCCACAGATGGCAACAGTGGAACTGAGATCCCCACCCATGGGCAGTCACCACTGCACCTTCACAGCCCAGAGGGAGGCTGTGCTAGGGGCTGCGTAGGAGGGGCAGGCTCACCCGTGAGTTGTGCCACTCGTGCTTCAAGCTGGCATAGAGGATCAGTGACAGAACACTGGATATCCCTACGCACCACAGCCCGGACCGTTCGGAGGGTGAGAGGTGGCCCTCCTCTGCCCACACTTGCATGGGGGGATGAGCCCCATCCCCTGCAGTGCTTCAACCCAAAGGTGGCACAGGCCCAATGGAGGAGGAGGTCCCGGGCTGGGCAACAGGTGCCAATGCCAGCTGAGGTGGGACAGGTGGGTCCGCTGGGACCGGCCTTCCCGTATGTTCTATGTTTAGGAGGATTTCATGACAATATGGGTTGGTAACAGCCAACAGCATTCCATATTGGTTGTAACAGCATGCAGTAGTATTCCCATTAACCCAACACACCAGAGTTCCAACAGTTGAACAGCAAGCATAACACATGCATATATATAGAACAACAGTGGACATTCCAACAGCATGCAGGATTAATTAGTGGCAACAGGCCACCAAGATTGTGGTATTTGAACAGGGCACATGCATCAAAGTAAATGCAGATATTTATAAACCAATAGGACATATGTGTCAACAAATGTTTTGAGATTAGACATACCCATTGAGGTGTGGACTTACATTGTTTATGCACATACAGTAGGGTGTAAAATATACCTCCATTAACAACTTATATATACTTATAGTTTACACTACATTCCTATTGACTGCAGGTATATATCCCCTACATGTATTATTATACTAGGCAATGTCTGTTAAATTGTGAAATGGGTTTTGCTAGTTCTTTATATACCTGACCTGTATCTGACATACAAACGGTCCAGGATGCAGATGTTACTGCTACGTATTTATATATTATATTTATATTTATATATCTACATATCTAGATGTGTTCAGGTGACATTATCAGTTATATTTTAACAGCCCCCTACATTTCTAGCAGCACACTGACATTTATGGGGAACAAAATAACAAGCTACTCATGTGCCAGATTAACCTGCACATGCCGGCCATGAACAAACAGTTCAGGACTGTATATATGCTTAACAGCTACTGGCACTCCCTTCATCCACTTTATATGGGCCTACCCAAGTGTGGGTTGACAGCGCTTAATACAACAGTACTATTTCTATAATGCAAGAGTACAACAACATATCAAAGAAAGTGACATGGACACACTCCAGGAATTATACCTTTATTAATTACATAACACACTTTTCTAGAGGCTGTCTCATTTATTTGATATAACAGTGCACGCAGAAGACTTATTCAAGACTTATTATACCTTTATTAATGGGTTACAACACTCTTTTTTAGGCTCTCTCACTTATTTTATATAACAGTACATGCAGAGAAGTTATTCAAGACGTATTATACCTTTATTATTGGGCTACAACACTTTTTTCAGGGTATCTCTCTTATTTTATATAACAATACATGCAGAATAATTACTAACCTGCCTGGTGGCACAGCCTTAGCAGCCTATCTGCATAGACTTGCTGATTAGCAGCACGGACACCTGCAGCTGTGAAGTAAATGAAGTGATATTGAGACATACCTATCCATAATATAGACTACAGTAGCAATTCTTACATACTTCATTCCATGGCTACCTACTCAATAGTGGGGCATTTTCCATCCCACAGGCCTCCTGTATCCACTGGTACAGTCGGTCCTCCTTGTGTCTTTTCAGGTCTAAGTAGTGGTGTCTGACCTGCTCACCAGTCTGTGGGACGCCTGTGACACTGGTGAGATCATGAGCTAGATGGTTCCAGGCTTCCGCTTTGTACTGGGTGCCCTGGAACTGGCCCTGCAGGAGTCTCTCCTCATGATTATGGACGAGGAGCCAAACCATTACTTTTGACTCCTCAATGCCCCAATGTTGCACTCAAAATCGAGAGCCCTCTCCAACACCAGCCATGCTGACTGCAGATGAGAGCTACAAGCAGTTATGGCAAGTATTCCCACCTATGGAGCTTAAATATGTCTCATTTCCCGCACTTATCTGTGATTGGCTGGTTTTGAAAAAACTCAGCTGAAAGCACACCTGCTTAGCAATGGGTAAACTTCCATTGATATGTATATGTGTGTGGAAAGTGCATAGTCATGAAATGCTGTCATGGCTTAGTGGTTCAGTACTGTGATTATGGTGCACAGTATTCTGGGTTCGAGCCCTGCCATTGCTTTTTATTTTACTACTGGCCAGACTGGCTAGGAGGTGTGGCTGTGTTTAGCTGACTTTGCTCAGCTTTGCCCGACATTGCTCGATGTTGCTCAATGCTGCGCTGGTTTGTTTGGTGCACAGCTACGTGCAATCTCATTTTGCAAGTTGGCACTATGCGCAACATCACGCAAACCATGCTCTGTTTGCGCTGGTTAGCATGATGCGCACCTACACGCAAAGCGTTTGTGCTAGTTATCGAAGTGCTCAACTACTAGCAATTACATTTAAATATGCTTAATACTGGTTAACTTTGCTTAGCAGTGTTTCACATTGCTTAAGATACGTTACTTATACATCCATTAATATGCATAACCATTTCACATTCTTAGATATATATATAAAATTCATTCACTACTACATAAGCCATGTCAATGCTTTTTACAAATATTTCAATGATAAATGTCAGGAATTATTTTTATATACAGATTTCCTACTGAAAATAGAAGGGGGAGTGGTGAGACTCGAACATGGAATGCCTCCTCTTTGTGCAAAGGCTCTACCACTGCGCTATCGTTATTTTCCTTAATTTGCATATTTTTTCTTGTTATCCTCTTCTGTGTCTATGCTGCTAACTGTAGCTAAGCAACGGGCAAACCCGCGCAAATACGGGCAGCTATATCGGGAATATTAAAAAAAATAAAATTTTTACATTTTATAATTGTACAGGAGTTTAGAATGTGGAGAGTGTAGTGTTGGGTATGTACACATTTGAGCGGACTCGCTCATGTAAGTTGACATTTCTCGATTGAGAAACTTGTAGGGGCATGGATTTTTGGACTGCTCGGCAGTCTGACACACCCCCTGCACTCGTGCATGCTCCATGTTAGCCTTAGAGTTGAGGCAGCGTGCCCTCATGAATTTGCATGGCGCGCTGCCGTCTTACTCTTAGACTGCAGTTTCTGTGTAAGACTAACTTAGTCTTACATGAAAGGTTAGTGAATCCTGGGGTTTATTTGTCCTCTGAATTGTTGTGTTTCATTTGATGAGAGCACTTTTATCCTGCTGGGTGCTACACCTCCTAATTTTTGTCATGATTTTCTTCAGTTATACAGCCTATTGATGTTGTGATTTCACCAGGGTGGTTTGTTTTTTGAGTTAGTTCTGTACTTTTTCCTGGTGGGTACAGCTGTTTCATTGTATGCATTAACATGCCAGAAATAACAGGTTTGATGACAAAGGAACCTGAACTACCATAGGTAGGTGCTAGCAGGGTTTCATCATTATGCACACAAACTCTGCATCTTTTGAGTCCTACCTCATTCTGATGGGTAGTCCAGAGCTGTGGAGGAATTACTTTTAATTCCTCCAAGCAAGCATTTTCTAAATTTTGTTCTGATGTTAGAATAGCAAAAAAGGCATCTTCATCTGTACAAGTGGTATTTGAATATATGTATGCTAACCTTTTCATGTCTTTTTTTGAGATTAAGTTTTTATTTAATTTGAATTTTATGAAGAAATATGTTGATTTTTATTTCTGTTTTATTGATGATTTAATATTTGTGTGTGAAGGGGGTAGAGATGAAGTAGATGAGTTTATATTGGATATGCACAGAAATCCTTTTGGTCTGTCGTTTGACGGACTTCAGAAGAGGGATAAAGTGGTATATTTAGACCTTATTTTGGAAGGGAAGGAAAATGGAATTATTTCATCAAATATTCATAGGAAGTTTGTTGATGGTAGCCAATTTTTGCATGCCACAAGTTGTCATCCACCCTATGTCTTGAAAGCTTTACCCTATGGGGAGTTGGTACGTATTTCAAGATTGTGTAGTGATAAGAGTCTATTGATGAAAGAGATGGAACAGACCAATCATATGTTTCCAAGAAGGAGTTATGACCCAGTTATTTTGCATGAAGCGCAAGCCAGAATATGGGAAGAGACAAATATGGATAGAAATGTGAGAACTAGTAATAATAGATGCAAGGAAAGAGGTATGTATCAGGTGTATGGATACAGAACAACAGATAAAAATGAAGTAGATTCAATCTACTATGTATCTGTATACAATATTAAAATTGAGAAGGTAAAAGCATCAATAGAATATTATTGGAAGTATTTGTTGGAAGATAGGTTTTTGGCAAATATTTTACCTAGAAAACCTTTTTTTCCTACAAAAGGGGAAGAAATTTGAAAGACATGGTAGTACAAGGCAGATTTTGTATGCCGGTTATGAGCATACCAAATACACCTTTAGTTAGAGGAACACTATGGTGTAACAGGTGCAGTGTGTGTGCAAATATTTTGACTATGTTTGGTAGTATGAATGGGGTAAAATTTGAACCCAGATGCACCTATTCATGTAGATGCACCTATTCATGTAGAAGTAAAGGGGTGGTATATGCATTAAGGTGCCCATGTCTATTATACTATATAGGGGAGACTAAACGTGAATTTCGTACCAGATTTATGGAACATATGAGAGATAGCAGAAATATGAGGGAAGATAAAGTAATTGCCTTACATTTTAAAATGTTACATAATAGTGACACTACTTTATTACAAGGCACAATTTTAGAAACTGCGGAATGTTTATATAATGATGAAAATATATTGAAACATAAGTTATTATATAAAGAAAGTATTTATATTCTAAAATATAGAATGTTAGTGCCTAATGGTTTAAATAATGAACTAAATTGGAAGTGTTTACTTTAAGGGATGGCTTATTGTTTAATTAGTGAGTGATTGTAATTAATTGTGTGTGGTATAAAAATGTGTGTATTTTTTACTGTTTGATATTCCTTGAAGGTGGAGACACCGAAGCGTTAGAATAAAGACTAAAACTTGCTTTGCTGTTTGCCTTTTGTGTGCCACAGTTGGTGTTTTTTTTGGGTCAGGGTTGTTTCATAATTTAGAGGAGGAAGGAGAGTGTTTTTGCAGTATTTGAATATAAGCCTAGAGGTTCATTAAGAATATCTAAAAATACTGCGTCTGGTGTGCAATAAATGGTGCATCATAATTTACATAACAATATCTACCTAACAGATTGAGAGGGGCAGAATTTCCTGCAATAAAAGCATGCTGTTTTTTGTAGACCAATTTGAACAGAAACATTTTTTTCTGTATAGTCTAAATGGAGTCAGGACATTCCCAGACTTTATAGTGTGCATCTAGAAAGTGGAAGGTATTCAGCATTTGCTGAAGTAATGACAGAACTGGTAGCTCCTGTAGAGATGGGAAATTGGATAGATGAATTTTGCATTGTAATATTGACAAAAGAGCCATCTTGGCCAATCAGTACCAAGGGGCAATAACTGCTCATGGCTGTCCTAATGGTCTTGGTACCAGGCTGCTGGCTGCCAAGCAGTATTCCATAGAGGATAACTTCTCTCAGCTTGATGTGGTGCCTGAACATTTGACAAATTTGGTTGCTGTACAGATGTTTGACATTTATTTCACCAATACCCCAACTGACCACAATTAAATTAAGTATTTAAATGTGGTACACTTGGTGGTGTCAGTGGTGCCACAGGGAGATATTAATTTTGCTGATACTGTCCAAGAGGTTGTGTTTGGAAAAACTGGAATCTTCCTCTTCCCCCATGATTTCTTCTTCCTCTTCCTCATCCCTGTGAGTTGGTATCAAAACATAGAGCTGAATATCAACTAACTTTTTCTTTTGTTCTTCTTCTTCCCAAAGTATATTGTCTGCTGCATTTTGTGCTTGATTCACAATTTCATGACTATCCAAACTTGGCCAGTTAAAAAAAAACTTTTTTAATTTGCTCTTGTCTGAGAGATAGCAACCCTTCTACAAAAGCTGTTGACAACTTGCTGGCTGCCACACCTTCCTTAGGTGCTAGATGGCCAGAGAAGGCTTCAAATACATTGATAATTCATTACAAATACATATCTATATATTTATTTTCCTTTTACACAAAACCTTTGATTCTTTCTCAGTTGGCATGCATGGCATTGTAATGGCTTTTAACAAGTTGTTCTTAGAAGTCAAAAATCTGTTGTCTGTATGTTCTGGGCCCAGTAATCAAGAAGTCTGAATGCTCACCACTAGCACCAGTGAGAGACGTCCACATTGGGAGGATGACAAGTACACACACAGTAAAGTACAATTCCCTTAAGAGCATACAGAGATCACAGTTAATCTGGGTTTGGTTTCTCCCTCTTTTTCCAGATCACCGATAAGATTCCCCACTGGCACAGCTATAGGGCTGAATCTTTAATCAGGGTTCCAAGCCAAGTCCTCCCAGCACTCTCTCTGTCCAACCAGTGCTTCATATCCCTGCTCAAGTAGCTGACACACACACACACACACACACACACACACACACACACACACACACACACACACACACACACACACACACACACACACACACACTTTGAGATTTGATTTATACACAAACACACATCTGAGAAAGGCTAGCACTGGTTTACTAGCAATGCCCCCTTCTGCCCAGAACATAAGGTAGTTATCACTGCCACCAGAACCCCTTATCAGCTACTCAAAGGCCCTTTCCAAAGGGTGACCAATCTTACTGTATAATGTTAGTATTATCCAAATGGTAAGTGTGACCAAGACTTGCAAGGCTATTTAAGAGTGGCCTGTACAGTGTCACCAAATACATATGCAAGTACGCTAAGAGCTTAAATGTCTCCAAACAAACCAGTCACAATTAAAAGGTTTAAATATATTTAATAATAAATAATAAAAGAACAAGACAATACTCAATAACTCAATACAGTGACTACAGAGTTCAGAATCACAGGAAATATTTTGAAACAACATTGCAGGACAGTCTCAAATACAGAAAACATCTAAACTAATATATACTATATTCCTATCTATATCTGAAAAAAATCACTTTTCCCTAAGTCTTACTTACAGACAACACGCAGGCAGAAGTGCTGAAGAGTGGATGTTTCTAGGTCCAAAGACAAATACAAAATGCACAAATCTCTGAGATTGTTCCCAAATTAATATCAAAGCATTACTGCTGGGTCAACTGGATGACATCACTATTTGTCATCTGCTTCCAGTTCCGGGGCTACACAGATACCAACAAAATTTAACATTTCTCTGTGAAAAATACTTATCTCTCAGAAGTTTGCCTAGAGCTAGAAGTGGTAAAACAATTAACACTTTTACATTTGGAACCTAATAATTATTTCTTTTTCCAGACAACAAGAAAACATCTAGCTTTAGACACTGTGTCTGCTTGCTGCACTGAAACTAAAATTTTTATAGCACATTGTAAAACACTTTTAACTAATTTTCCTGAAGTTTTGCAAGTTCACTCTGTATGTTCCACCTTCTGCTATTAATATAGTTTATATACATTTCTGTTCCTTTCCAGTATGGTACACTGTGGTTACATTTTTGAACCTCAGTACATGATGTACAGTTCAACAAACACTTCTGCACCCGTAGTTTAATATACAGATAACATATAGTTCTCTTACATTTGTAAGACAAACCAATGGATCATATTAATATTCACAAATGACATATGCTTATTTACAAAATTCTAGATAGCTGGGCTGGCAGCCTCACAATCCCCCCCCCCCCAAAACCTCAAGCTAGTTTTTAAAGTGACCCTTGAGAAATGTTGCTTGAGAGGGTTGAGCCTATCTGGGAATACCTTACCCAATTCTTTGTCTTGTGGGCCCATCTGTGTTGGCATTGCTAACCCTACTGTCATGCTGCACTGTCATATCACATGCTTGCAACCCTAGGCTCCACCTTAGTAACTTGGCATTTTGCTGGCTGGAGCGATGTAGCCATGTTAAGGGATTGTGGTGTGTAACTACAGTGAATTTTCTTTCATACAGATAAGGCTGAAGTTTCTGCAGTGCACACATTGTGGCTACGCATTCCTTTTAGCATTCCTCTCTGGGTTGGAGCCTATGACTGAGATAAACCACTGGGTGCTCTTCTCCCTCTGAAAAAACCTGGCTAAGTACAGCTCTCACCCCATTGTTTGAAGCATCCACCTGCACAACAAATTATTTGCTGTAATCTGGACTGGCTAACGCAGGGAGTCCTCCCAAAACTCCTTTAAGCTTCTGGAATGCCTGCTCACATGCTGGGGTCCACACTACCTTATCTGGCCTGTTTTTCCTTGTCAGGTCTATGAGGGGAGCAGCTATGGCACTATAACTGGGGATGAACTTTCTGTAGTACTCTGCTGTCCCTAAAAATGCCCCCACCTGCTTTTTGATAACAGTGGCAGGCCATGCCTGAATGGCTTCCACTTTGGAAGGTTCTGGCCTGATCTTACTATTCCCCGCTCTAAGTCCCAGGTAGGGGACCTTTGCCATTCCCACCTGACATTTGCTGGGCTAATGGTCAACCCTGCCCTCTGTAGTCTGCCCAGCACCTCCCTGACATGCTGAAGTTGCTCTTGCCTGAAATGGGTGTAGATGGCAATATCATCTAGGTAAGCAAGGGCAAAATCTCCTTCTCCTGCTATGATATGATCAACCAGCCTATGGAAAGTCACTGGGGGCATTTTTCATCCCAAAGGCATCTTTGTGAACTCATACAAGCCAAAATGAATCACAAAGGCTGAACTCTCTCTAGCAGTGGGAGTCAAGGGAACCTGCCAGTAACCCTTGGTAAGATCAGTGGTGGTAAAATACTTAGCCCCACCAAACTGCTCTAGGACTTTATCTGTCCTAAGCATGGGGTAAGTATCTGACTCTGTGTGACTATTTAATTTCTTGTAGTCCACATATACCCTGGTGCTGCCATCCTTCTTTGGTACCAGCACCACTGGGGAGGCCCAGGAACTGCTGGACTCCTGAATTACCCCTAGTTTCAACATTTCCTGTATCGCCTCCCTCAGAGTCTGTTTGACTCTCTCAGGCACCCTATAAGTGGCCTGCTTAATAGGCCTTTGGGGTCCTGTACCCACATGGGACTGCACCAGGTGGGTGCACCCTGGTTTCCCAGTGAACATGTCCCCAAACTCTTGTAACACTGCTCAGATTTCTTGAACCTGGGTAGGGTATAGCTGCTGGGACATTGCTACTGCTTTCACTGTGGTGTCAGTTCAAGCTGCACTGAGGAGATCAGTCATCATATCCCCATCAGACTCCTCCTGCAATCCACTACAAATACTCAGCACAAGGGCCTCCCTATCATGGTAAGGTTTCATTATGTTAACATGGTACAATTTGTGCCCCTGCCTTCTGCCTAGCAGTTCTACCATGTAATTAACATCACTGGCCTTCCTTACCTCTGTGTAGGGTCCCTCCTGAGCTGCCTGCAACTTGTTGTGAGTGACAGGAATGAGAACCATTACCTGCTGCCCTACAGCATACTCTGTAGCTCAAGCATTCCTGTCATACCAGACCTTTTTCTGCTGTTTGGCTTCTTTCAGGTTCTCCTGGGCCAAGCCCATGAGTTCCCTGAGCCTTGTACTGAGATTTAGGACATATGCCACAACAGACTCCTTGTGGGATTTACCCTCAGGCTCGCACTCATCTCAAATTAAATCTAGAGATCCCCTCACCCTATGCCCGTACAACAACTCAAAGGGTGAAAGCCTGTGGATTCCTGGGGCACATCTCTGTAAGCAAACAACAGATGGGGCAAATATTTGTCCCAGCCCCTCCTAAACTGGTCTGCAAATGCCCATAGTATGGATTGAGTGTAGAGTTTAACCTCTTAACAAGACCATTAGTCTGAGGATGGTAGGGGTGGTCTTTAGGTGTTTCACCCCACAGTACTTCCACAGACAAGCCAGCAGGTCTGACATAAAATTGGAACCTCCGTCAGTCAGTATTTCTTTTGGGAAACCTACCCTGCTGTAAATCTCTAATACAGCATTTGCCACCTTTTCTGCCTCAATGCAGGACAGAGTCACTGCCTCAGGGTATCTGGTAGCATAATCTACTACAACTAGAATATACTTTTTCCCTGTGGAACTTGGGGTACTCAGAGGCCTCACAATATCCATAGCTATCCTCTGAAATGGCTCCTCAATCACAGGCAAAGGCAGCAAAGGAGCTTTCACTGTGTCTCCTACCTTGCCTACCTTTTGGCACTGCTCACAAGTCCTGCCATACCCTGCTAAATCTCTGGAAATCCCAGGCCAATAGAAGTTCTGCATAATATGTCACTTTGTACGCTTTATGCCCATATGACCTGCAAAGGGAATATCATGGGCTATGGCTAGATGTGCCAGATGGTAGGCTCTTGGCACTACCAACTGCTGTATTCTCTCACAGTCTAGCCCTCCCTCAGGGTTCCACTCTCTGTACAGTAACCCTTTGTCCCATTATAGAGATTCCCCCTTCCCTTGAGATTGAGGTGCATCACTAGCTACCTCTCTCAGGCCTTGTAATATAGGGTCTGAGAGTTGACCCTGTCTCAGCTCTCTCTTTGTACCCCTTCCCAGCTCCCCTTCCACAGGAAGTCTGGTATCCTCTGATAGCGGTGTCTCACTGTCAGCCTGGGTACTACTACATACCTCGGCCCTTGCAGTCACTCTGTCCAAGGGAACTTCAGTACCCACAAGCAGCTGTAACTCCTCTTCAGACTCATTGCTACAGTGTAGCTCCCTCCCTGAAGTAACCACCTTACCAGTCCTGGCTGCAAGTGTGTGGTCTGTCTGGGTCTCCCCAAGGCTACCAGACCCACATGCCTGTCTCCAAGCCTGACTGTATGTAATTGCATGCACACACAGTGCTGCATTATCAAAATCATTCCATATCAGGACATCTACAGGTATATCATCAAACACAGCTACTTGCTGGCTTCCTTTTCCACCCTCCCAGTCAAGGTGAATGCTAGCCAAAGCTATTTGGAATGTGGTCCCTCCTAAAGGTATGACTGGAGTAGACTGCCCAAGCAAGTAGTGCTCCTCTGTAACCATTTCAGGCTTCACAATGGTTAGGTCAGAGGCTGTGTCTCTCTCAGCAATGGCCTATTTCCCATTCACTAAGATAGGATATAACCTCTTGTGGTAGTTTGGTACCCTTGTTGTCTTGAGACAACCTACTGTTGACATTTTGTCATTCTCACTTACTGGCTCTCCCACCTTTTGTTACCTACCTTGCCTCCATGGACATCTATATGCTACATGGCCCCACTGGTTGCATTTAAAACATTTGACCCTTGGTCCTCGATGTGTACCCGGACTAATGGCTTCCCCTGCTACTGGCAGTCTCTGTTGTGGCAGCCTGGGCTGCCCACCATGGGTTCCCCTAGACCCATGAGCAGCACTGGGTGTCCCTTTCCTGTGCAGTGATGCCTTTCTTGCTAGGTATAGGTCTCCCTTCTTCCCCAAATCATCTACAGTAGTGCATTGTCTATCGGCTATCTGGATTCTAATGTCCTCAGGCAAAGTGCTAAGGGCTTGTTCCCTCACAAAAAGGTCTGCCAGCCCTTCAAAAGTGATGACTTGACACCCACTTACTCACCTATGAAAATAAGTGCTTAGTTCAACAACATATTCACACACACTTTCATCTGCCTTGCGTCTATGCTCATGAAACTTTTTCCTATAAGCTTCAGGCTTTAACTTAAAAATTCTAGAAAATAGTTCTTTACAACATTATAATTTAAACAGTCAGTATCAGACAGTTTGGGAAGAACAATTGCAGCTTTACCATGGGGTAAGAGGGTTAGGAACTGTAGCTAGAGCCCTTGGTTAACATTATACTGTTTACATACCTTCTCAAACATATGAATGAAGCTATCAAAAGTATCCCCCTCTGGAAAATGTGGAAGAAATTTACTGACCTTTGTTGCTTCTGAGTTTCGGTTACTCCCTTCCCCATTACCTCCATGACTCTGGAAAAAGAGTCAGCATCTCCTTTTCATGTTGCCTCTGCCTCTCCTTGTCCTCAGCTTCCAGGTGTCTCAATCTCTCTGCTGCTTCTATTTCCAAAGGCTTGGCCTCCAATTCAGGTCTCTTTAACTCCAGATGGATTTTTAAGTCCTCTGTGGAAAGGTTGAGCTGTCCATTTTCTGAGAGTTGTACATCTCCTTGGACAGTCTGATATTCCTCCTGGTTGCTATTCCCTGATGCAGCTGTGACTAAAGCTGCAATCATATCTGCTTTTGTCAGGTTGGCATGCACCAGTCCTTTAATTTGGCACATCTCAGCCAACTGGCTCCTTGTCAGCTTGCCATACTCCTCTGCTGACATGCTTGCCTACTCTCCCTGACAAACTAAGCTAACAAAAAAAAAAATAAAACAATTGTGATATGAACTCTGAATGCTCACTACGTGGCTGATTGAGAGTACAAACACCTTCTGTGATCTCTGTACACAGGCTGCAGGAATTCAACATCCATACCACTATAAGCCAATTAATATGTGATATGGCTAACTCACCACTATCAACCAATTAATATGTGTGCAGCCATCCTATCACTGCCAAACAATTAATATGTGACACTCCTGTACTGGCCCAGTAATTAAGGATCCTCAATCCTCACCACTAGCAGCAATGAGGGACGTCCACATTTGGAGGATGACAAGTACAGACACAGTAAAGTACAATTTCCCTTAAGAGCACACATAGATCACAGTCAGTCTTGAGTTGGTTTCTCCCTCTTTCTCCAGATCCCCAATAAGATTCCCCACTGGCACAGCTATAGAGTTGAGTCCTTAGCCAGGGTTCCAAACCAAGTCCACCCATCACTCTCTCTGTCCAAACAGTGCTTTGCATCCCTGCCCAAGTAACTCACACACACACACACACACACACACACACACACACACACACACACACACACACACACACACACACACACACACACACACACTTTGAGATTTGATTCATACAAAAACACACACCTGGGAAAGGCTGGCACAGGTTTACTAGCTATGCCCCCTTCTGCCCAGACCATAAGGTAGTTATCACTGCCACTGGAGCCCCTTATTAGCTACTTTAAGGCCCTTCCCAAAGGATGACCAATCTTACTGTGTAATGTTACTATTATCCAAATGGTAAGTGTGACCAAGACTTGCAAGGCTATTTAAGAGTGGCCTGTACAGTGTCACCAAATACATATGCAAGTACTCTAAGAGCTTAAATATCTCCAAACAAACTAGCCACAATTAAAAGGTTTAAATATATTTAATAATAAATAATAAAAGAACAAGACAATACTCAATAACTCAATGCAGTGACTACAGAGTTCAGAATTACAGGAAATATTTTAAAACAACATTGCAGGACAGTCTCAAATAAATACAGAAAACATCTAAACTAATGTTTACTATATTCCTATCTATATCTGTAAGAAATCACTTTTCCCTAAGTCTTACTTACCGACAACACACAGGCAGAAGTGCTGATGAATGGATGTTTCTAGGTCCGAAGACAAATACAAAATGCACAAATCTAAGAGAGAGTTCCCAAATTAATATTAAAACATTACTGCAGGGTCAGCTGGATGACATCACTATTTGTCACCTGTCTCCAATTCCCAGGCTAAACAGAAACAAACAGAATTTAATATTTCTCTGTGAAAAATACTTATCTCGCAAAAGTTTGCCTAGAACTGGAAGTTGTAAAACAATTAACACATTTACATTTGGAACCTAGTAATTATTTCTGTTTCCAGAGAATAGGAAAACCTCTAGCTTTAGACACTGTGTCTGCTTGCTGCACTGAAACTATTTTTTTATAGGACATTGTAAAACACTTTTAACTTATTTTCCTGAAGTTTTGTAAGTTAACTCTGTATGTTCCAACTTCTGCTATTAATATAGTTTATATATATTTCTGTTCTTTTCCAGAAGGGTACATTGTGGTTACATTCTTGAAGCTCAGTACATAACATACAGTTCAACACACACTCCTGCACCAGTAGTTTAATATGCACATAACATATAGTTTTCTTACATTTGTAAGACAAGCCTATGGATCATATTAATATTCACAAATGACTTATGATTATTTAGAAAATTCTAGATAGCTGGGCTGGCAGCCTTACAGGAGTTATATCAAAATCAATGGAAAAATAAGAATCTGTTTCTTCTTCTGTATTTTGTTTGGCAGGTGGTATCCGTTGATATTCTTCCTCATCCATAACAATCAGGAACTGGGTAGTAATTTGCTTAATCTTTATCAAAGTGTAAGTTTTTGGTTGAGAACTTTTATTAAAGGAAATCTCTTTAGTTTCCCCACAGACTTAGCAGTGGTTCTATATTTGAGTTTATGATACATTTGTATCCCTTTATTAGCTATTCACATTAATACTCAATCAGATGGTGTTATGGAAGGTCCTGAATGTTGCTGTTGACAGAATCTGGTGCTATAAGCCAACTCAGAGGAATGATTAGCAGAGTAGGAAGTAAGTTGGACTGCATTTGAGAAAGTGGCAGTTGTTTCTGCCACATTCACTTCCATTTGCCCTCTCAGAGAGGAAGAACTATCAGCTTCTAATGACACAGGAGGTCATAAGGTGGAGGGTCTCCAGATCATCTGATGGTTCTGGCTGTGTATATGATAATTTTTCCAATTGTTCAAATGGATACATACCCCAGAAATGGTATTTTTCATTTGCACATTTTTGTAATGAATTTACTGTTCTATTAGCTGCCTGTAGCTGTGATTTTTTAATCTAGCCAAGTTATTTGCAATGCAAAGGCCCAAAAATCTGAGTTATATGGTACCAAACTGTTAAGGTACCAAATAACTTTCACATGACACAGTTCAGCAGAGAATACCAATTTATTTTATTGCAAAGAAAAGCACATATGTGGGAGACTAGGATATCAAGGTCATGTCTCCTCGAACAGCAGAATCACACATGCTATATACCTTCTCTGATTAAAGGTAACATTTTGTAACAATCTTAGAAAAAACACTGACCAATTAAAAGGGAACACCGCAGCATTAATTCTGCTAACTAAGATCTATTGGCTGTTTGTTTATGACTTTCTATATTAGGCATAATTTCCAAATTCCATAAAATAACTTTCTACAAAGAACAGAACATTGTACACCTTTTGCCATGCTAGCATGTTTCATAACAAGTTAATCATTAGATATGTATGGAAAAAACACTCAGGACTCCATCTTCTAATGAAAGTGTATTAGAAATAAAATACTCACTGTAACATTTTTACTTCTCTATATGCCTTACCCCTCAGGTCTGAAAGAAAATAAAATAAAAATAAATAAAATAAAAAATAAGACTCTCTGGGCTAAAGTTTTCTGTCTTTACAATCACCAGTTACATTGGCATAGAGAGTGATAAAGTCCTGACTATGATCCAGTTGATTCAAGTATAATTGGACAGAGGAAAAGACAAGGAGGCTCGGACTGCTCCTCTCTCTCCTCAGAGGAGGATTTGAAGGTGTGTTAGTGGTATGTGCCAGTGTCATGGCAATTCTGCTTATGATACTAGAGCTGTGTAGTCTTTGCAGTCTATGTAGAGATGAGTGTTGGGGCAGGCATCTTATGGGCACAGCACCATGGGTCCTTTGTTGCACCATTGTACAGAATCCTGTGATGTCAGTCCAATATATCAGAAGTGGTTGTTCTTAGTAGAAAAGCACTAGCACAAACAGGGTTTGAGATGTTGCAAAAAACATAAACATAAAAACCTGACTCCCTACCACTTCCCATAGTCAAATATCAACTTCCCCTTTCTCCTACACAAAATTGGCCTCATCCAGGGACGTGTACCATGTTGGAGGGTCAAGGTGACCTGATTCCCACCATCACAATTCCAGTTCTTCTTCCCACCCAATAAAGATAGTCCTATCCAGGGGTGGGAAGGCAGTCTAGAGAAAAAAGAAGGATTAGTCTAGTAGCTGATGATCAAACTGCGGTACTTAAGGGCCAGAAAAAAGTTTTTGTCGTTAATATCAGGTTTCCATTTGGAAAAGGTGATATCTGATTACTACAGTCAGCTTTCAGTAAGATAGTTAGCACACACTTTTTTCTGTTGACTACAGTTTAAAAGATATGTAATATACTGGACAGGTCCTTACTTCTGATACATTCTAAAACATTTGAATTTTGCTTGTGTCTCATGCAACAGCTTCTGAAAATGGCCTTGCCAAAACGGTAACTGCATAAGTTTTGTGCTCATGTGTAAAATATATAAATTTGCCAATATTAATTATGCCATAGCTGTCCTAATAGTCTGTTGCACTTTGGCTCATAAAGGAGGTGCTTACTGTCTAGTGTGATGATAAATGAACACAATACAGAATGATGTGGTTTCCTGATGTTGCTAAACTGGACACATCATAACTAATTGCTTTGAGAAGTCTTGGAAATTCTGCATCCATGAGGCCTAGGGTAAATGGAATTAATCAAGGATGTACCTACTGCTTGACCCTGTCTCTGTAAGAACATTTTTAAAAACAGAAACATTGCAAAACAGGGGAAAGTGTTTTTGTAATCAAAGTAATTTAACCAAAAATATCTTAGAGTTTTTGTTTGTTGAAGTAGTAAGCACTAGGATGCACTCCTGCTTCCAGTATAAGCACTTTCAGTGAAAGTCTTAACTCTGTTGAGTTGATACAACTATGGACTTTAGATTACGCAGCACATTTCTTTAGCACTGTTTCCCTCAGCATCCTTAACTCCATGGTTCCAATTTGAAAGTGAAAAATCTAACAACATTCACTTTCATGGTTCATGCAAAATGTTAGACATTTAATGAGAGGTCTATGATTCTGCCAGACAGGAGCGGCCCTAGGTCAACTGGTGCCCTAGGCAAAAAGGCTCCATTGGGGCCCCCCACCACACTACCTGGTGCCCCCACCCTGGTCTATCTACATCAAATAAATACTAGAAAAGCCCCCCTGCTAGACCGGCGCCCTAGGCGGCAGCCCAGTTGGCCTATGCCTAAGGCCGGCTATGAGGAGAAATTAAAAAAAGTAACTTTGCTTCATGTCACTGTACCTACCATCAGTAATAACATAAAAGTGTTAGAAATAAAAAGCAAAACAAGACTAATTTTTCTTCCAGCCACGAAGCTGACACAATCCAGCATAGTTTTAGCACCCATAAACTCCTACAAAAATTAAATAACTCCTTTTTTCCACTGTTAATATACCACATCCATACATAAAACATATCATAGATGCAGTTGTATACCCTGTTTCAGAACTTGTAAATATGTATGTTAGTGAAGAATATGCACCCATACGTTGGACATGCTCAATTATTATAATATTACAAAAAGGGAGAATTTTACAGAATGACACCAGTATTGACCCACTGTTGTTCTCCCACCTGTATCCAAGATATTAGAAAAATTCATCCTTTGCCAACTGCTACAATGTATAAGATAGAATAATCTACTACCTGAGTCCTGACATGGGTCTTATCCTATCACAGTACAGAAACAGCTTTATAACTTTAACCAGTCACATAAAACACTTGGATAAAAATAATTTTGTAGGCCCCATTCTTTCTTAGCCTATCAAATTATTTTGGCTTTTGATATGGTCATCAGCAAACATTTGATCTCACATCTACCTAAACTTAATGTAGCCTTCAACAAATTCACATATTGCACTAGTTACCTAGTCAGCTACAAGCAATCCTACAGACAGCGCTGTTGAATCTCACTATCTCAAACTGTTAAACTGGGCACCTGTCAGTGAACCTACACAGTGCCCTACTATTTACTATAGATGCAAATATAAAACCTAACTTCTGCCAGTCTACCACAGTTATTCAGTATGCAAAAGACACATACATCACTAATTCAATATCAAAACTCCAGTCCAGTCACCATCAGTCCTTTTATTCCAATCCTGGATGGATAAAAGAGTTAGATCTCAACTCAAGCTATAATAAAACCAAACTTATGCTATCCAGACAACTCCATGTTTACAGAGGGATAAAACCGTGATTGTGATCCGAGTTTGACTAACATTTTAGCCATCTTCTGGAGCTGGTAAGGGGAAGGAGAGGAATAATGAGGTTAAAGTCTGTTTCTCTCTTTCAAGGAGGGAGGATGGGGAAACTGCATCTAGCCACATGCCCCATGATAGAATTTCAAGTGGAGACCAGGGATCAATAGAGGTGTTGTCTACAGGAGACATGGTCATGATTACAAAGTATTTGGTGGCTTGGATGTCAGTTGGAAGGTCCATTGTATGTCAGCCCCTTGGCTGCTATGGTCATTCACAGTAGATGGATGACATAGAACTGAAAACTTTAGTTGCTGACTGGATGATGCTTCTCGAAATTAGCTCTCAACCACTGGGCTATAGCGGATAGATGGAAGGTATAGAACTCAATGGTTTGCATGCAGGATGTGAAAAAAAAAGTTGGGCTATACAAAATCCACTCCATTCTCCAGCTCTCTTTTAATTCTGCTCATACATGCAAAGAAGAGTTAGGCTTAAATTAAACTGCAATAAAACAAATTATGTTTTTTCTCCCAGGCTTAGCTTCTACTGACTCAGCAGTTCTACCCATAACCAGCAAATATAAAACATCTTTAGAAAAAGTCTCTGTATTTAAATTACCAGGTCTCACTTTTGACTCCATGCTAAAATTTGATAATCATGTACCTCATGTCATCTGAACTTCTTTGATGGGACCACCTACTCTGACCCAAATGATATCACAAATGTACTAGCAGACAAATTCTTTGCAAAATTTCTATGCCACACAAACCAGAATCCCTTACTCTTCCTATCATGACTAAAGAATCTGTTCTTAAAGTATTACCAAATAACTAATCTAAAGATGAAAAAAAATCATTATTTTCTCTTTTTCAACATCCATAGTATATTTTATTAATAATGTGATTCCTAAATAAGTCTGAATATGTTTTAGAACTTTTCAAAGGTTACAGCATAGAGAACACATAAATGGATGCGGCACTGTATTATTTGAGTCTTAAATGCAACTCCTAGCTACTTTCTTACAAAATCATAGGTACATTTTATATCCATATACCTGTTTTATTTAATTATCTGTTGACCAGTTCTGTGCATTGTAATTAATGAGCCAGCTTAAAATTTTCCTTTTAGGTGTGACAAAATCTTGCACAGTGTATTATTATGTTTTCAGTTTGTGCATTGAGGCACGGCGATGCAGTGGTTCACATTGCTGCCTTCCAGCACTTGGTTCCCTAGTTTGTTTCCTTGCAGGTATGCCTTTTGTATGGAGTCTACATGCTCTCCCCCTATATCTGCATGCACTTTCAGAGGGTCTTTGGTTATCTCCCACATTCCGAGCACATGTCAACATGTAAACTAGCAATTCTGTAAATTTCATAAAGGTGTTAGGCTATGTGTATGTGTTTTTGTGAGCGTGTGCATTTGAATTTGATAACTCTTTGCCTTATTCCATTATTGGCTGGTGCAGGTTCTGCCTTCAGTACAGCTCTGAAAAGAATAGAGAGGATAATGGAAACTGAGTAAAGTAACATTGTGCTGTGCCATGGTAAGGTTTATTGAGGTGTATAATTACTTTAGAGGCATTCTGCAAATGAAAACTATTAAGTTACTTAACTTTTCCAATAGAAGTAATTCTTAAATTGAACAGGTGTTGATACCTTTAGCAAAATGATTACACAGTATAAGATGTCATATTTTAGTTACTGAGGTGTTTATTTAGGTCACTAATATAGAGGATTTTGATCGGGTCACAGTCATAACCTACTTATTATGTGCACAAAACATGGATGCCAATAAATTCACCATGACATTGAAGCTGGGGAGGTGAATCTTGGCATCCATTTTGAGAACATGTAAAGGCTATGATTGGAGACCTGAACAAAATTCTTTGTGGTGTATGGACTTTATCTGCTCCTTGTGATACTGGTTACAGAAAAAAGTGCTGAGTGTTTTGCTGGCTTTAAAAGCAATAAAGCACTTAGTGAGCACTTTCGGACAGACAGTGTAACACATTATCTTATGTTAGAGAAAGTCAGGGACAGATTAGTGGACAGACAGCAGGCAGAAAGAAATCTGTTTTTAATTTTGCCATGGTCTTTTTCTGGCTAATACAGGCAGATGTTACTGATTACCGCAATACTCGATCTTAACAACTGAAGCAGGGGTTGATTAACAATTGTTAAGATCAGGTCTGGTGTATAGAAGTGCTTAACTGGTTTGCCTTTCTTGAAATATGAGAGGTTAATCATGGCACTCCATGTACTGCATATATTTCACTGCTCATTTCTTGAGGACTGTGGCTTGTAGGACTTTTTCCAACAGATAGTTCAGAAAAATGCACTCTTATAGGGAACATCTACTTCCCGAGTAATATTGTTTATCACTTTATGAGTTATTTTATATATCATAAGTACCATATAACTGACATATGGCAAAGCAGAGCTAGACAGTCACAAATGCATCTTAATGCTCATGTCACTGCTGTAGCAGGATGGGTGGCTACTGGGACCTGGAAGCTTTGGGTTCACAGCACTGACCCTGAACAATGTCAGTGTCACTGTCAGTGCTGACCCTGAGCATCAAAAGCACAGTGTCATGGTCACTGTCAGTGCTGATCCTGAACATCAAAAGCACAGTGCCGGGGTCACTGTCAGTGCTGACCCTGAACATCAAAAGCACAGTGTCAGGGTCACTGTCAGTGCTGACCCTGAACATCAAAAGCACAGTGTCAGGGTCACTCTCAGTGCTGACCCTGAACATCAATAGCACAGTGTCAGGGTCACTGTCAGTGCTGACCCTGAACATCAAAAGTACAGTGTCAGGGTCACTGTCAGTGCTGACCATGAACATCAAAAGCACAGTGTGAGTGTCACTGTCAGTGCTGACCCTGAACATCAAAAGCACAGTGTCAGGGTCACTATCAGTGCTGACCCTGAACATCAAAAGCACAGTGTGAGTGTCACTTTCATTGCTGACCCTGAACATCAAAAGCACAGTGTCAGGGTCACTGTCAGTTCTGACCCTGAACATCAAAAGCACAGTGTGAGTGTTACTTTCAGTGCTGGCACTGAACATCAAAACTACAGTTTGAATATAAGGTCTGCATTTGTGTCTATGAAGATGATTTACCAAATGTTTGTAACTTCAAATGAAGAATGTTATCTGATTTTGAACAGGCATTTTATACAGTTACTGAAGCACTGCACTGAGATAAACTGTTATAAAGCAGGCAAAGTTACTAAGTCCACTTATAGTGAATCAGAATCAGTTCTCCATACTTCATGCAAGAGAAGAAAATCAGAAGCAAGCAGTATGTTTCCACAGACTACATTGGCACCAAATAGTTGAAAATGGATGTGCACCTCTTCAAGAAATCAGATCTCTGTACTGATTTTTTTCTTTTAAAGGATTCCGATGTGAATCAAAAAAATTGATATGGAAGAGTAATAGTGTGTTCAATAACAGACATTTGATGCATGAGCTTCCATTAGCAGGAACAAAGAATAAAGTTATTTGATCATTCTGATGAATTAAAGTTTGCTTACTTTCTATTTAACACATTATAGTGAGCATTTTACTGTGTGGTGCTATATTTCATGCATCCTCATTACCTTCCTACAAACCAATTGTTTTGCGTACTTCTGTTCCAGTACATCTTTTCTCAAATAATTAAAGTCTTACTGCATATTTGACTTTTCAGTATAACTTCAGCTTATACTACTAAACCCTCTGTTATCACAGATCTGTGCAATAATTGTTCCTTTGTTCACACTCAGCCATATCCAGAATAAAAAGTATGGGAAAATGTCTCTTTTTGTCATATTTCTTTTTTAATAAAATTTTCAGTATACAACAGAAACAATGGTAGCAAAAAAAAAAAAATTAGGGAAAATGTATACTGGCAAAATGAGAAAAAAAGAGCAAATCATTTGTAGAGTGAGGACCAAGTTTTTTCAATTACAATAATTGGATATAACATAAAAATTAATGTAAACTTAGCGTAGGTGCATGATTTGCACTTATTATTTAATTCTGATGCTGAGCTTGCTGTTAGCATGATTTGTCTTTGCAGCAGCACATCTTAAAGATAATTATTAATAACACTGCTTGCTTTAATAAATAAAGTGTTGTATAACAACTCAGTGGGCTACTCTGTTAGTGACTTCCATGACAAGGATTTCTTCCTATCTATCAACATATTTTAATACACATAAGCTATCCCTCTGGTTTAAGAAAAAATAATGAACTAGAAAGCGCCATGGAAAAGCTGATGTTGACCTGTCTTGAGGGAAGCAACTCTTAAAGGCAGTGTGGATTTGTTAAGTCAGTACAGAATCAGAGAGTCTGCAGGTGAATGATGGATAATGAAGATGCTTCACATGCTGCATTATCTCCTCATAAATAATTTAACATTGTTGTCCTGTCACATGATGTACTTTGCATAACTGAATACCGTGTTACATTATTTATTTAACCACAAAATGTTCATTGTCATCATCATGTGGTGAGCAATTTGTATACTACACTATACTCTGTGTAGTACATTGGAGTTAATATTGTACTGTCACCTGATGCATTACTTTGCACTGGTGAATGCTGTGCTTATTAAACCAAGCAGAGTCGAGCATTGGCTATAACTGGAACAGTAAGACACTGTTTCCATAGTGAAACAAGCTGGAAGACAATGCTGTTTCAGAATGGCAAGGGTCTGTCCCAGGTCACTGTTCTTTTTCAAGTGTTACTAAAGTTGCATTGCAGCAGATGATATGTAGAAGTTGTAGTTGAACAGAATCCTAACCTTTTCCTCCCAGACATACCCTATTATTCTACTACTCTGATGTTGCATGCCAAGTACAATGCCTTACTTTGCACACTTGAAAGCCAGGATTACCGCTACACCACACAAAGTAGAACACTGTATGGTAGTACTATAGATGTGAGATGTTCTACATAACCTAAATACTGTAGGTTGCCCTTGTTCATGTGAAAACACTATAGTTGTTTGGTACATAGTGAAAGCAATGCAAATGTCTCTCATTGTTGGGCAAGAGATGTTAACAGCACTACTCTTAAAGCATAGTCAGTAAGGCTTATTGATATGACAAAAGTGAATCTGCAGTTCACTGTCAGTATGACAGAAAATGTAGCCTGTAAGAGTTTTGTTAAAATCTGTATGATATAAATCACAGCCTGCAGAGTTCTGCAAATAGTTGGAGTCCAGGCAGGCATATTGTCTTAATAAAGTGATATTCAACTAATCTGAGGGAGTGGGGATTTGGGTGAACATGTCTTGATCTTTTTTTTTACAAATGTGGTTATGTGGTGCTTACATTACCTCCTCAAGACAGCTTTATAAAATGACTGCAGATTTTTTTGAACCAAGTTGTATTACCCTAGGAATAAGAATATCATTAACTGCAATGAATGTCATGGTTTACTGACTGCAAACCAGCCTGATGTCACAAAATCACAAATTTCAGGACTGGTAATAGAAAACTAAAAGACAAGATATGAGCTACCTATGAAAATAGGTGCAGGTAAAAAGACGAGCCTTGATGATAAAGTAGAGCTGCTAATATGATGAGCTTGGATTCATCATATATACAGGCTCTCATGCTTGTTTGCACATATCTTTTATGGTTGTGTATATATATTTTTTACATACTGTATGTATTTCCTCATTTTTCTCATTTTATTAGCTATGTATTTAGTTTATATGTTCATAGAAGGGAGGCATTTAGTTACGGTATTTGAACCAATGCCCCTTTCATTGATATGATTAAGTTTCAAGCAACTTCGGCAGTTGTTATAAACACGCCTTAATGCTTGTAAAGTTATGTATACTCTAGGCATTAGGACCCAGAAGAAGCCTTGTCTTCTTCAAGTCATCCTTCAGAAGTACGTGATCCTCCGTATAGCTATGAACGCTTTTGGATGTGTACTATATACAAAGTAGAAATGGTTTGTAAACATATACATGGTTTTGGATCGTGAAATGTTCTACTGAGGCAAAGTAAGCTCTATTTTTATGTTGTACGCTTGGTCGTAGATTTTCAGCGTTCCTTATGTCTATTTTTGATATATTCACGCTAGTGAGCAGTGAGTTGTTTTATTTAGTTTTATTATTCTGAACACAGCAATGGCTGTTATGCTTGACGAAAATGAAGGTCAGCATAATACTGAACTAAAATGTATATCTGATGTTGTAGAATTCTTTGGAGCTGTTTTTAGATAAATTTTGTTGTTTGATTTGAATGATGGTTATGATTCATTATTATATTGCTATGTGCATAGTTTATATGAACAGTTTTAGGTAATGCATTTCAAACTGTTTTTTAAACTGTTTTTTAAATTTAGATTGTTTTTTGTCTCTATGACTACTAATTTATAATTGATTAATTGCATTTGTATGTTTAATGAGCCCGCCCAAAAGCTGTATATAAGCATTACAGATTTCATTTTGAATTGATATCTGAAGAAGCATAGCTTGGCTATGCGAAAGCGCTCATTTCATGTTATTTGAATAAAAGTTCTTGCTGTCTTTGAAGGATTGCCTATGGTCATTACTTGGGAGTTGCTGTAACCTATGTCCTGCTGATATTCGTGGTGGCTGCTTTCACATTTTTACAGCTTTTTCTTCCTTTTGTTTGGTGAGAGCACCTTCAGCTGTGAGTAGTATTCCTGGTACTGTTAACTGTACAATATAGTGCACAAGTTTTGCTACCCGAGTTGAAACTGATAGCCAAGAATTATATGAGGCCTGACAGAATTGTCCAATGAAATGCTCATGGAAAGTTAGTGAATTAACCACAATTCTCAAAGTATTCAGTTGTTCTTATTTCGGCTTTTCCTGGTTAGGGGTCGCCACAGAGGAACTCCGGTCCGCTAAAGATTGGCAGTAGATTTTTTACGGGTGCCGAGGTGCCAGCTCAACACCCAACCTTCAAAGCTGGAGTTTTCATTTTATGATATCTTAAACCTCCTTTAATGAAGGCCCATGGCATATATGCAAATGAACCCTTAAATACATCAAGTATTCAGCTACATGGCTTCTGAATGTTCATGATTTTTTGCTTTTTAAATTTTTATGGTTACATTTAGTAAAAACTTAACATAGAACTTGTTTTTACTAACTCATACTTGGACTCACTATTACAGGGCCATAGGAGTGTGGTGCCAGTGGGGGTGGAACATTTGGAAACAGCTTACAAGAGATGTCATTCAAAGCCTGGGAAAGTAAACAAATATGTGAAAAAAGGAACTGTTGCTTATTTCTTTTCCACAGGCTGCAGAAGGGGTTTGGATATTTAACTGCTACCACTTTAGGAAGACAGCATGCGATAAACTGTATTTTAGATATTGTTTGTGGGTCACTCATGAGGGGAAGCACTTGTCTCTATTAGGCTTACATGGGTAACACATTAATAATAATAATGCTAATACTAATACTTATATTATCAATGATAACTTCTAATCTATAAGATTGAACACATCGTGCTTCTGAGGAAAGGCAGTTCTTTCAATTACTCCATTTTCTGCAAATATGTTATTTTGCTGTAAAATGCATTTCAGGTAACATAGCACTGACATTCCATACAGAGTAAGCAATTGATTTGTTTATATTATTTTTAATGGCTGTAAGTATAGGTTTATACACAGTCTTTTGTCGCTGTATAAATTATAACTAGTCTAAAATGTAAAGCTTTAGTTCACACATCTTGATAAGTGCCAATCCAAACAGTGAAACCAAATCTGAATATAGACTGATAAATAAGTATGTGCTTTGTCAGTACTGGGGAGATAGTGAAGAGAGAGCAAGAAAAGAGCTGAGAGGCCATGCACAGCATGTAGAAGGAAAACTACCTAGTAATCAACATATCCTGAGGAACGTTGAGTTATATTAAGGGCAAACAAAGTACATAGTGCAGGCAAATGTTGTTAATAACATCAGTGTGGCATCTGGAAATGTATAAGCATGAACACAAAGCAGCATTTTAACAAGTAACAGTGTATAATGTAGTCAAACACTGCACATCTGTATACAGCTAATTAGACAACTTACAGTATCCAGAATAAAAAAAATAAGCTAATTGGGCTCTTTTGGTACATATTATTTTTACAGATGTAAACAATATTATAATTAGCTTTCTCCTGAATTCATTTAACAATTTATATTGCAAAATCCCAAACTGTTTTATTACTCTGACTGTGATTATTACTGTTCCACAATACATGGATAACTCTACAGCAGGACTGATGCAACAGGACAGAAGCATTCAGCAAATAAAGACAGACTTAGGTATATGTAGTCTAGCACAGACTAAGTATCAATACATTCTTAGAATCCATTGAACTGCTTTCCAGTATTTGAAGCTGCTTACTTTTTGAAAGTTCATTCCCTGCAGGATTGTACTCATGTTACCACACACAGGGCACGTCAGCACTCCAGCCATAACTGCAATTGCAATATCCACATTCATTTCTGGAGCCAGGATGTTCTCCTGGCTTCAGAAATGAATTATGGTTCTACTTTCTGGCATCATTGACACAACCCAATCACACACCATAACAGCTTGCTCATTGCACCGCTGCCCCTTGCTCCTGCAGTAGCTGCCTTTATCACCCCATCCTAGTTATGGCTCTGGTTCACTGACAGGTATAAGTGTTCCCTCATGTAGCGAGGACAGGCTTACCAGGGATTCTTCCTCCTCCATAAGATGCCACTGTACTGGTGGAGACACACCTGTAGGAGGCATAGGTTAGGGACAGAAACAGAAAGAGAAACACACAGAGAGACAGAGAGAGAGAGAGAGAGAGAGAGAGAGAGAGAGAGAGAGAGAGAGAGAGAGAGAGAGAGAGAGAGAGAGAGAGAGAGGAGAGGGAGAGAGAGAGAGAGAGACAGAGACAGAGAGAGAGAGAGAGACAGAGGGAGGGAGAGAGAGAGAGAGAGAGAGAGAGAGACAGAGAGAGAGAGAGAGAGAGAGAGAGAGAGAGAGAGAGAGAGAGAGAGAGAGAGAGAGAGAGAGAGAGAGAGAGAGAGGGAGAGAGGGAGAGAACTTTCTATTGTAAACATTCTTAACTTGGTTTGACACTGTAATTGCCTTCTTTTGCCTAGGTTACATATATTAATCTGTTTCATGTTTTACATCAGCTGAGGAGAAAGACTTGGCTGCCCATGGAAAGAGATATGACAGGGTCTCCAGTTGGAGAGATAAGTGTAAGTTACAGCTGCTCACACTGTGTATCTGTTGTATTTATTACTATTTTCCTTATTTTATAGGGTCAGTTGTGATACAGGCTGAGGTGAGGCAGCAGCCATCTAGCTCTGTACTGGCCACTGTGCTAGCTTCTGTTTCAACACCCTTTAAATGGTAACCTGGAGGGCTTGCTGGTGGTCTCTGTGGCCACGTCCCTGGGGTAAGAGGTTCTTCCTCTGACAGTAGCCTGGAAGAATTTCCTTGCATCACCTGCTAGTAAATGTGGTGGCTGGTGATGTCCAAGGTGAGCTGTCAGCTTGATGCCCACACTGACAACCTAGGGAATCTCCTTGTGTCATTGATAGAGTTATACGGGCAACATCCAATCCATTAGGCCATCAAAAGCAGCATCTACCTGTAATATAGCTATAGATGTGACTGATATCTGAGTGGGTTACCCTGTAGGCTGGTAGAAGAACACTACTTCCTTCCCACATTTGTTCTCTGCATTTTTCTATCTCTACCTGTCTAAAAAATAGAAGCTGGACACCAGTCCCTTAACAAAATAAAAAAATGCCATTCTTTCATTCAGCTGCCTTTCCTTCGTGTTGACCTTCTCTATGATCCTCTGCTTGCTTTTTCCCATTCCTGTTTTACTCTTTCCCTACTTTCTACCCATATATATGATAACATAATTTGGAACTTTGCTATGGTGGCTTTCTATGGGTTAATATCATTGGCTGTGTTGCAGCTATGATATATTTTACTGAGAATGTCCACACACATGCACAGTGTTAATCACACTTGAGGCTTTCACTTTGGTCTTGTGGCCACCCATAAGACAGGCACTCCAATAGATCAATGACTGCCATTATCATGGCCATAGAGTTTTACTATGCAGGCCTTTTGCTGGCAAAATGACACTATGCCAGACATTGCACACAGCAAATCACATTAAGCCATGTCATGCTATCTCCTCTGCATTATTTAGCATGGTATGGCAGCATTACAAATCTTTTTGAATGTAACACCTCCATTTTTGGTATTGATAACTTAATATTCAGTGGATAGATAGGTACCAATGTTTTATGCATTGTATCATAACTCATTTTTTACAATTTACATATTCAATTATTTCTTGCAACACATTTATGTGTGCTTATCTATATTCTATAGCAGTTTTATTATTTTCTATATTTTACACATTTTTATCTAGATTGCTATGCATTTTCCCCATAGGTACACCCCTCCATTAATTCTTGTGCTAAATTTACTTTTTTATTTTCTAATATTCAAATTTACCAATATTATACTGCTAGCTTCTTGTTCATTTTCTGTTTTTTATGTTCAGGCTTACTCTTACTTTTTTCTGTTTTTTAATTCTTCAGTCTCCTTCCTTTGTTTTACATTTTTAGTTTAAAAGTGCTAGGTGGCTTCAAAGATGTATTTATTGTTCTTGCATGGGGTCAGACAAATGTTTCTGTCAAGCTTGACACTATTCCCCGGATTTACTATTCCTCCATGCAGAACTAGTTTAGTCCTGCATGGAGGCGGACGTTTAGGAGCAGGATGGCAGCATGCCTTGCATAATAATGAGGGGCACTGCCTGAGCTCCTAGGCTTACACGGAGCATGTAAGAGTGCAGGGAGCATGTCTGAGAGCAGAGATCTCAGAATATACACACCACTGCAATGAAGAACAGCAGAAAGGGGTATGAAATGAGTGAGACCGCTCATAGGTGACCGCATATCCCAACCAACAGTCCCCCTTGTGTACAACAGCAACAATATAAATACATAAAATGAAGAAACCCTTTATTTTTTTTAAAAATCCGATTAAAGCTAACCATGGGTGCGCAGGTGTGCCCATTGCTTAGCTACGGTTAATGCAGCTTAAATGGCTGAAGTGGATAACAAGGAAGATATACACAAATGGAGCAGCATAGCAATAGTGTAGTGGGCAGAACATTCACCTTAAGAGCAGGCATTCCTGGTTTGAGTCACACTGCAGCGCATTCTATTTTCCATGGCAAAGCATGTTATGACTAATATTTATGTTGCATAACCCACTAAATAACATATTTTTATGAACTGGAGTATTGCAGTAAATGCACGTGAGGTGTCAGTGTCATACTGAATAAGACACTAGTAAACAAGTTTAAGCACAAATAAGCAGTAGTAAACATATTTAAGCACTAGTAAACAGGCTGAAGCCCATTTGCATGGCGGTAAGTGATGCCTACACTGGTTAAGCAATTCTAAAGCTAACGCTCTGTAAGCAGATGTAACGGCATGTTAGCAGTGCTTACCATCATGCAAACCCACTTACAACTGCTCAAAAGTGCCTTAATCACTCTGTATCCAATGGCCCTTGTTCTGCCCATCAACAAAATAAACAACCATGCAGGTCTCAAACCCAGGACCCTATACATTATAGTCACAGAAGTTAACCACCAAGCCATCAAAGAAGTGCAAAAAGATGAGGTATCACCAAACTAGTCTTCACCATAGTAAAAGTAAACTGAACTTGTGAAAGGAATCAGTATACAGTCATATGTTCCATAACCCACTAGATAACATAAATATGTGAACTGGAGTACAGAAGTAAGCCCAGAAGTGAGGTGTAATTGTAATAAAGTGTTGAAGTCCCCAATAAAACACAAGGACCCAATAGAGTGTACATACACATTAATCATGGATACCAGGCAGATATATAAGATGTAATGAATAAGAAATCAATGCCAAAAAGAAAAAAATAATGCAAACTCTAATATAAGCAATGCTAAGCATTGCACAGGCCAGCTTAGGAGGTGTAAGCAATGTGCAAGCCAGCTAGCTCAATGTGCCCAGTGTTATACCCCTTTAAACAATGTCAACCTTAATTAAGCAGGTTTGCCCATAGCTTAGCCTTTTCAAAACTGGCCAATCACAGAAAAGTGCGGGAAATCAGCCCTACTTAAATCCAAGAGGCAGGAATACATCTCATAGCTGGTTGTAGCTTCCCTTTGCAAGCACTATGTCAGTAAGGGGAGAAGGTGTGTGCTTTTGGCTGCAGTGCTGGTGCATCCAGGAGTCCAAGGTCATGGCAGGACTCCTTGTCAAAGACCATAATCAGAGACTGCTGCAGGACCAGTACCAGTGTTCCCAATATAAGGTGGAGGCCTGGGACCATCTCACCCACTACCTCACTAGTGCCACTGGCATACCCCAAACTAGTGAGCAGGTCAGGTATCGCTATTGCGACCTGAAGAGGCGTAAGGGGGACCTCCTGGAGGAGTGGCTCCAAGAGGCTAGAGTGTTAGGGGATGTTCCAACCGTGTGTATCACTCCAGTATGTGTGTAATAATTCCCAGTTCAGGTATATCATGGATAGGTATGGCTAAATATTCCTCTTATGTCCCCCACAGCTGCAATGGAGAGGGCCACAAACCAGGAGGCCCACATCAATTGCCTGGCAAGGTTGCAGGTCAGTAATACTCATGCATTTACTGTCATGGGAAATAAAAATAAAAGTAGTAAATTAATTGCTTGTATAAAACCTGTATTGTTCAAGGCAAGTACTGCATATACTAGAGAATATGGCAGGAAGAATCTCATATTGTTTGTAAGTCAATAAAAGTGTAATAGCCTGACAGAACAGGTCTAACTGCTGGACTGCATGTGTATATCCTGGTATCATACTGTAATGTAGATATGCAATCATGTAATAGTACTGTAGTATTAAGCACTGTCAACCAGACTGTGCACCATAAATTGAATGTGTAGGAATGCCTGTATATGGCAGGTGTAATCACGAGGCCATTTAGTACAACTGAGAGACACATAGACAGCAAACAGGGAAAATGGAGACAACAAAAACTGAATAGCACATGCAACTGAGATATGAACTGTTGTATTTTTAGCACACACAGCCATGGTTCGAATCCTGCCAGTGGCAGTAGTCTGCATACAGAATCATACCCCACAACTGTACAGATATGCACAGAATGTCTATTAAAGTGGCCCATATCTGTTGCCTATCAACCTGTCCACCTGGAAAATCAGTGGGATGATCCCAGACGTATAGGCAGCAAACAAGAAATCCAACTGATTGACACACAGCTATGAGAACAAAGCTGGCACACTAGCAACTGTCCAATACCTTATGTGACTAAGAAGCCACGTATGTCCCATTTATATCCCAACTTGTCAAGCTGTGGTCAGAGTGTGTACAGTAACAGAGTGAAATGTATGTGCATAATAGTAATGTGGAATCTGGTACTGTGTGTGGGAACATTCAGGTAGTGCTAATGAACATTCGTCCCACAGGTCTGTCAGATACCAGCACTGTGCCCAGAAATACAAGAACGATATGCAGTTGCTCTTAATACTGAGGTATTGCACATCACTGTCGCCCACGCTGTCCTACAACATATAACTGTCTAGGAAATCTGTATATATGAGTGTTGTAATACAAGATCAGAATGCAAAAGCACAGGGGATTAATAAGACAGAAAACAGATAGGAAATATACAACAATGTCTATATAGCAGACACAACTGTGATGGACAGTGTTTACGTTGTAGCAGACACAGCCATGGTCTGAATCCTGGGAGTGAAATTAGACTGCATACAGAGTCATACCCCACAATTGAACAGATGAGGCCAGAATGTCCAGTATATGTGGCATGTCCCCCTGGTAAGTCTGTTGGATGATTCCAGATGTTTAGCCAGCAAACAGGGAATACAAGTGATTGTCAAACATCATGAGAACATACCTGTCACTGTAGCCACCCCCGAAACTGTTAGGAAAGTAAGATTTCAAGCATGTCCTATCTACACTCCCATGTTGTCAAGCTGTAACCAGAGTGTGTGCAGTAACAGAGTGAGATGTATGTGCATAATACTAATGTGTAATCTGGAACTTTGTGTGGCAACAGTCAGGTAGTGCTAACAAACATTGCTCCCACAGGTACATTGGATGTGAAAACTGTGCTGAGAAATACAGACCATTATAACCTGTACTGGTACTGTTCACTGTGATATTGTAGGGAATTGTGAGTGTTGCAGTTTCTCTGAATAATAAAGTATCACTGGTCACTGGTCACTGTCACCCACGCTGTGCTACATAATATAACTGTGTAGGAAAACGTGTATATGTGTGTGTCAGGTCACTAAAGGTGGAAGAGGGCAATATTCTAGATATGTCCTGGCATACCAGCATGTGGTCAACACATGGCCAGAGTGTGCAGAAAGAGTTGGATAGCTATGTGCAAAACATCAACACCTAGTTTACCCCACCTATCCAAATACCTTCAATTACTCTATTAACAAACAACCTTTAACTACTACCATATCAAACACAACTCTACTTCCCACTCCATTCTCTAATATAAAAGACCTACCAGCTTCACAACACATACAATCACTCTATATTTCGCAAATTGTTTTAGTAATCTACTTAACAACTTGTCACCTCATCTCATAATGCTTTCTAAACCTTTACTCATCTCCCTTCTACTACTACTACTCCTACAGTTTTCCTTTATTCTCTACCTCACCCAACCCACTAATATCTACCACTCACAATCCTTCCACATAACTAACCATCTTACCTCATCTCTCCAACACTCATACACCCCAGTTTCTCCACACCTATATCCCATAAAAAAACATCTACTTTTTCCATACAAACTTCTAACCTCATACAGACATTATACTCCCACAGTAACTAGCAATTCTTCCAAAATCATAAGGGAGCCCAATGTATACTCTAAACTTTCCAATAACCTCTCTAACTCTATTCTACATCTAATTACCACCCTATTATCTGGATATATCCACCCTAACCCAGGTCCACTCACCTCAACAACTATGAACAAGTCCATACTACTTACCTCTTTAAACTCCCAAAGCATAGTCAACAAAATCCCAAACCTGCATGCCTGGCTCACACACAATAAACCTGACATCCTATTCATCTCAGAAACATGGTTAAAACCTTACATAAAAGACTCTGAAATTATCCCACCCAACTATTCTATCATTAGAAAAGACAGATCTCATAAAAAAGGGGGTGGTGTAGCTCTCCTATACTTATCCTCACTAACAGTTACTCCCTATAATAAACCCACTCCCCACTTTAAAAATGCTGAATTTCTACTAACATTACTCCAAATCAACAAACACAAGCATATATGTATAGCCTCCCTCTACATTCCCCCAGGTGACAATATTTCTATACTTGAAGACATTCTCTCCTGGCTCTCTACCAACATTAGTAATGAAACAATAATCCTAGGAGACATGAATATCAATTGAGCCTCCATTCAGTCTCCCTCTAACCCACTTAACATTAACCTCTACAACTTCTCTCAGCTTATCAACTCTGTAACCCACCCCTCAAAAAACCTCTCCAGTGGCACTACCCTAGACTGGATCTTAGTCTCTCATCCTCATTATTACTGACAGCGGTACTCTCCCCTATCCTCTTAGTGACCACTTACCCACCTTTATACACCGACTACCCTTACCCCTTCATCGTACTCATAACTTTATTACCACACGCAACCACAAAAACTTTGACCCAACAGCTTTTTCTAACTCTCTAAAAGCAATAAATTGGAACAGCCTAAAAACACTTCCTCTAGATAATGCAGTTGCCCATTTCAGCACAACCTTCTTACACCTCCTAGACCACCAAACTCTCCTAAGAACAAAAAGAATAAAGACCAAAACTGCCCCTTGGCTTACCAAAAATACACTTGCTACAATGCGACACAGAGACAAACTCTGGACTCAATATCAAAAAACTAGGACCCCCCTCATCCATAATGAATATAAAACACTTCGAAATAAAGTAAAAAAGCTCACCATCACTGATCGACAAAACTATTTCTCCTCACTCCAAAACAACAATAAAACAAACCCTCAGAAATTCTGGAAAGGCATCTCCACTCTCCTACATCCCAGTAAACCGGACACCTCCACCCCAGACCCGAATGCGTCCAATACAGACCTGGCTACTCAATTTAACTGTTGCTTTATTGACTCTATATCCAAATTAACCTCTTCCTTCTCCAACACTACTACTCTTTCCCATTTACCCCCCACCCTCGTCTATTTACCCTCCACCATCAACCACTAGTGCACCCCTTCTCCCATCCTCTAACTCTACACCCTCCTCCTCCTACTCCACTCTCCCTCCCTCCTCATCACCCCTACCCCTAGATACCCCCTCCTCCCACTCCCCGCCTTTCTCTCTAAAACCCATACCCACATCTACCATAAAAATACTCCTTCTAAAACTGAAGCCTGGTTCAAATGCTCCTGATAATATTCCTCCACAATTCCTGAGCATAGCTGCCGAAGCAATTGCCTACCCCATTAGTATTTTAATAAACCGCTCCATCCAAGAAAGCACAGTGCCCCTAATTTGGAAAAAAGGCCTTTATCGTATCCCTGCATAAAGGAGGCAACAATAACAATGTGACTAATTTCCGGCCCATCGCTATCCTGTCTCCCATCTCTAAACTCCTTGGAAAGTGTATCCAATTACAACTCCTTCCATATCTCATTGATAACCACCTATTAACTCCCACACAACATGGTTTCAGACCAGGTCACAGTACTATGACAGCCCTCCTCTCCTTCCTGGAAACTGTAAACAAAGCCCGAGACTCAGGTCATACTGTTTCTTCCCTTTTTCTTGATCTCTCTAAGGCCTTCGACACTATCTCCCACAACCTTCTTCTATCTAAACTCTCTCCCACAACCTTCTTCTATCTAAACTCTCTAAGCTTAACCTATCTCCTTCCTCTCTGAACTGGTTCTCTAGCTACTTATCCAACAGATATCAAGCAGTAAAATGGAAAAAGGCAACCTCCTCATTCCTTAATACCCCAACTGGAGTTCCTCAAGGTTCCATATTGGGTCCCATCCTCTTTAATATATTTATTAATGACTTCCGCAACTCTATCCCTTTCTCTAATATCATCCAATATGCAGACGACTTTACCATTATTTGCTCAGTCACTTCCATCCCCACACTTCTAAAGCTAACTCAAGATGCTTTTTCTTCCACTGAACAATGGATGGAAAAAAAATCACTTAGCACTCAATGCTTCTAAAACCAAATTAATGGTATTTGCTCCCTCTAAAGTCACCCCTTTCAACAAAAACACATTTTGTATTACTAGTCATAACAACACAACCCTGGAACTGGTATCAGAGACCAAGCTACTTGGCATCCAAATTGACAATCAGCTTAAATTTAACTCCCACATACAACTAAATATCAAAAAAACCCATCAAAAACTAGACATGCTTTATCGACAAAATCATTATCTTACACCCACCACTAAACTCACCCTCTCTACATCTTTTCTCATCCCCTCCCTCCTCTATGGTGCCCCTCTCCTAACTAATCTATAATCCTCTCTGAAAACTCAACTATCTTGTTGCTACAACAAAATCGCCAAGTTCGCCACTAGCCATAAGTCTTCCACTCACCACTGTTCCTCTCTCCACAAACTAAAATGGCTAGAGCTACCCAATCAGCTTATCTATATCCAGCTCACTCTAGCACACAAGCTCATTCTCAACCCCTCACTCTGTCCCTCCCTTTCCTCTGCACTTAAAATGCACCTACCTGACAGAGTGCTACGTTCTAGCAACCAAAATCTTTTAGAAGTATACAAACCAGCTCATCCCCCAGGCAAACACCTCCTATCCTTTAGTCTAGCACGACTCTGGAACTCCCTACCACCATCCATTCGTACTACCCCTAGCTACTCTATCTTCAAAAAAACTCTCCACTCACATCTAGTAACCCAATGGGAATGCTCCTGCTGCCACCCTACATAACTTACTCTGCAAACTTTCATCTTTCATCTTCTCTTCCCTTCAATAGCATTCTTCCTTTTCATATATTCTTGTAAATTAATTACTAAATGTATGTAATTCTTACCCACACCTCTCTCTTCAAGTTTACCACATGTATTATTGATCCTGTATATGTCTACTAATTATTCCCTTAATATTCTGTATTATCTGTTCATTTATCACTAACCTAGACTGTTTGTAATATTTGTCCTTGTCTAAATTTCTGTAGTATACTTTCAATCTATGACATATAGTAATGTTAATAGTTTTTGGTCCGCTCTATTTTATAACACATGTAAGCTTATAATCTACATCATATAATAACCTTGATTTTTATGGAGCTTTTCTCCTCAGGACTCCATTGAAAATGGGTTCACTTTGGCCCAATGGAATATCCTGGTAAACCAACTGCAAATAAATAAATAAAATAAATAAATCAACCCGGAATCTGGAAGTATGTGCAGAAACAGTTAGTGTTAACAAACATTCCCTACACAGGTATACCAGGTAAGAGGTATATACTGCAGGTAAAACTGGTTCATGTGTAATGATGATGACAGCCATATCACTGTCCAAACTAAGGCTATAGGGTAGTGTAATAAGACTTGTAAGGTGCAGATAACAGCACTGACTAGGAAAGTAATGTAGACTACGGGAATATATTAGTTGTTAATTGACATCTTTCTCTCCCCGCACCATATCTCCAACAATAATCAACATACACATCCCAACTGGTATGTAATGACTCTGATAATGTCCAATTGTTTGATAAATATTTTCATGGTTCCCATGCATGTGCTATATTGAATTATTCCAACACTGGTGGCATGGTGCCATCAACATATCTGCATGCTGTACTTATTACCACTGTGGTCCCATATAAGCATGTGTACTGTTTGCTATGCAACTGTTCCGTATCTGGTGTCTGGGTTAATGGGAATATCTATGCATGCTGTTATACCTAACCCTGGAATGTGCTGACTATTACTAACCAACATATGATGATGAAATCTAAACACTATAGCACGCTTGGGAAGGCCGGTCCCAGTGGACCCACCTGTCCCACCTAGGCTGGCCGTGGCACCGGGCACCAGCATGTCTGAGGCCCAACTCCGGACCTTCCTGTCCATTGGTCCTGCACCACCTTTGGGTGGAACCGGCTCAGCGTATGGGGCTCACCCCCCTGTGAGTGGGCGCGGACAGGCACCTGTCACCCATCGCCAGGTTGGGGTCATGGTGTGTAGTGATATCGACAAGCAGTTTCAGTGATCTTCTACGCCAGCTCGAGGGCTGCATGTCGCGATTAAAGAGTCAGCCTGGCTCTGCGGCTCAGCCCCCAGCACAGCCACCTTTGGGGCTGTGAAGGTGCTGTGGTGACTGCCCATGGGTGGGGACCTCAGTCGCACTGTTACCACTAGGGGGCTTGTGGGCTTCCGATATCCCAACACCCCTCCCAATCAAGGTGTTTACCCCCACGTGTCATATACCGCCCCTGTATGCATCTTGTTTGTCTTGTCTGTTAACCTACCCAACCTACCTCCCCAAATACACCTACTACCTCTCCCCAACATCCCACTCTCACCTGAAAAAAAAAAAAAGGTCAATCTGTTCCCACAAAAAAATCTCACCCCATACATAGCTGTCCATTTCACACATGTGTCCACTGGACACATGTAATTCAGTCTAATTGGCATCACAACTTATTATTGTTGTCCTCACCCCTCTCCCAGGGGTTTGAGTGTCCAAATCTACCTCCAAATTCAGTGTATATGCACAACTGTTGCTGTAGAAGAAATGGGCAGCTATGGACCTTCCCTACACCCTTCCTGCACATCCCTGGCTATTTTCCCTACTGTCTTTCCCTCTTTGTGCCCCCTTTTTCACCACTTTCCTATCAACCCGTTTTCTTTTCTTTTAAAGAAATTAGCATGGGGTACATGGGAGTAAGCACTTTTAAGCAGCGGTAAATGGGTTTAAGCCTGTTTGCATGGGGGTAAGCAATGCCTACACAGGTTAAGCAGTTCAGAAGCTAACAAAGTATAACAAACTCTACCCAGAAGTTAGCAGTGCATACCTCAGCACAAACCCGCACAAACCCACTTATAACTGCTGTAAAGTGCCTTAATCACTCTGTATCCAATGGCCCGTGTTCTGCCCAGCAACAAAATAAACAGCCTCTGCAAGGCTCGATCCCAGGACACTGCACACCATAGACAAAGTGCTTTACCACTAAACCATGCCAGATATACAAAACTCTGATGTTTTCAAAAACATATCATCCAGCCCAGTTATGCAACAGTACAGAGAATGTATTCCAAAATTTAGATGTATGTGTGTGTGTAAATATATTAATATCTAAACAGATATAACATATATATATATATATATATATATATATATATATATATATATATACATCGACACATATATATGTCAACACCTACATGTCTACATATACACAGCAAGTTACATATATGTAAGCAGAAATATATCTATGTTGGTATAGATGGTCATAGTTATATATATGTAAGCAGATATATATAGCTATATAGGTATATATGGCCATACATCTATAGATAACGATGGTAGATTAACTAAAACATATATATCCACATACACCATTAATGGGGTTGAGAGGCCCCAAACAATATACGTCTTGTACGAATAGGTATACCCCCCACAGCCAAACACATCCACCCTGCAATACACTACCAAGTGTTGCAGATCCCATAACTAGGACCTGACACAACATGGGCACAAGATGTTAACAACTGAAATCCACAACTAGAATTCCAAAATGTGGCTGAACACAGATTCCCCGAACTCGAGCAGTGAAGATAAACCAGCGAAGACAAAAATCTTCCTTTTTCACACAGATTTATTTATGAACTACACCAACACACAGAACTCCATACAATGGTTAAGCGCTTTCATCTGGTGTATCCAGATTTCTTCAGAACCATTTATCTCCATATACACATCACTTATATATCAATTTTGGCACCAAAAAATCAATAATTGAATAATTACCTACTTTAAAATATAAAATGCAAAGTTTAAAATATTCATGATATTTATAAAAAACAAACGTTAGTTGTTCAGATGTTAAATTACAATATCAAATACATTTCATATGCATTCATATTACCTATATTGTGAAACCCATAAACTAGTATATAAACTGGGAAGGTATATTACAGTAATGCAGGCACTAGTTCCTTTACTTGATATATTATACATAGCTAGTACCAGCAGGTGCATGTTTCAGGCTGCAATGCTGCACAGGCACATATTGAACGTTAAAATTGCAAAACACCGACAAACTGGAACCAAAAAGCAAAAAAGGCAAATAGAATCCAAGAACACTGGCAAGGCAAAAGTAAGCCAAATAACCCTTTATTGTTGTAAGCGCTTTCGGTAAGGAAAATCTTCCCCACCTTCCTCAGACAAAAAATGTTACAACCATGAAACAGTAAAGTGCTGTTAAATACTTAATTGGTTGTGACCTCATGATTGTTCATCAAAAACTTAAAAGGCTAACACCATTCTTTTCTAAAATCATTATCTTGATGCAAAATAAACTTATTGTAAAAACAATTAAATGATGGTGTATATAACTATATGTATATATATTTAAAATCTTTTCATAGGTATACACCCCTAATAGCCAAAAAGTTTACACACAGCAAGCAAGCAACAGTAATGATGCTTATAATTACAATAACCAAATAATCTGCATTAAACAGACTAAATATACAATAACAACCAGATTGAACACTCACCTTATATTAAAGGTGCTGAATGTTATTACTCCTCTACTTAAAATTCAGTATTATTTTATTTTATATTAGGTATTAAACCAATAATACTGAACTTAATAACATTTAAAAATATATAACTTATAAAATAGCAATTGTATACAATAGATGTAATAAAATAAAATATATATAATGTTGTAAATTGTAATGTGACACAACAAGTGAACAACTTTGCAAATTTATAAATAAATATGTATATTTTTATATGTGTTTTTTATATACATATTTATCTCTCAAAGTACTTGGATATAGAAAGCATTAAACGTCTAACACCCTAAATCTCACCTGTATAATGAAAATAAATATAAATAATTTCATCTATTTAGTGCCAATAATTTCAAAAAACAATTGATGGACACTATCTCATTCAAACCGGGAGCCAAATATGCAGCAGTACGAATCTGCCAAAAAACCTCTTGTTGTTCAAGCTTTAACTGCCATGGACCCCCTCTCACCTGTGGTTGCACCTGTTGCAAAACTACAAAAGCAAAATCATGATCTACATTACCATGAACATGTTTAGATAATGCATTGTTCAAGTCATTCTTTTGAATAGCATATAGATGTTCATATATCCTTTTCTTGAGTGGTCTATCGGTCTTACCTATGTAAAACGCTGGACACTTCTTACATAGTGCCGCATAGACAACACCCTTGGAATTACAATTAAAGGAACCTCGTATGTCAAAACTTCTACCAGCCATGGAAATTGTAGAAGTGACCAAAATGTATTTACAATAATGACAAGTGCCACACCTTTTCATTCCCATTGTGTAGCTATTATTGTTAGTTTTAATATTGGTCATTTCTAATAGTTGTTTCAAATTTTGTCCTCGCCTATACGTGATGGTAGGTTTATCCCCCAATAGTTTTAACAAAACGTTATCCTCTGTAATAATTTTCCAATTTTTAAACACAATGTTATTGATAATCTGGGCATCAATACTAAAAGTAAACAAAAAATTAGTATTATTTATCATATCATCATTTTTATGGATCTCAGTACCCATGTTCCCACCTCTAAGTAGTGGTTCAAAGTGCCCTGATTCCCTTTTGGTGTTGACCTCTTGTTTTAAATCTTCTACAAAATCTAAGGGATACCCTCTTGTAATAAACATGGATTGGATATTTTCACATTCAGTTAAAAAATCTGATAAATTCGACACCATGCGGGCCGCTCGGACAAATTGTCCCTTGACTACACTTCGTTTTTGATGTATAGGGTGGGAACTCTGAAAGTGTAGGTAATTATTGGAAAATGTAGATTTTCTAAAAATAGTTGACTTGAACTGTTGTAAGTCATAATCTTTGCTTATTTTCACATCAAGAAATGAAATTTCATCTGTATTAGTAACATAAGTAAATTCCAAGAAATCTGTCATATTTGACATATTCTCGATAAAAGTTGGGATCATTTCTACAGACCCTTTCCACAAAAAGAACATATCATCTTGGTACCTAGTGTACCAAGTGACATTTCTCTGGAAGAACTGATTTTGAAACAAAAATTCATGTTCCCAGTATGCTAGCACACTATTTGCAAAAGTGCATCCACAAGGTGAGCCCATGGCAATTCCAGAGGTTTGAAGAAAATAATTGTTCTTAAAAATTAAAAAATTATTACAAAGAACAATGTCCAATAATGTTTCGACTAAGTGCATCTGTTCAGTCGGAACACCTTTGCGAAGCATAAAATCAATTGTCCATTGCACACCTACACTATGTGGAATGACCGTATACAGGTCTTTAATATCCACCACTAAAAATACCTGAGCTGGATCAAAGGCTATATGGCTTATATTTTCAAGAAAGCTCCAAGAGTCCCTGCATATTTGTTCTTCTTGTTTCAATAAAGGTTTAAGAATATTATCTACCACTTTAGCACAAGCATATGTAACAGACCCTCTACCATCGACAATTGGTCTAAAGGGAGGGTCTGCCACATCCTTGTGAATTTTAGGGGTCCCAAACAAGGCAGGGACCCTTGGGGCTGTCATTGTGAGATACTGAAGTAAATCGGAATCAATAACTCGTTCAAGAAACAAATCATCAAGTGTTTCTTTAATCCTCTTATTGGCAATATTAACCTCATTTAAACTTGCAAATATATAGGGGCCTGTATCAAGATATTCAAGCATTTTATTTTCGTACTCAAAATTATCCATAAAAACAAGCCCTCCACCTTTATCAGGTGCCATGACTCTAATCAGACATTGCCTAAGCAATTGAATAAATGCCAATTCATCATCATTAACATTCCAATTTTTCCGTTTTTTCTTATCAGGTGGAAAATATTGTTTATTGGCCAGTGCTCTGAGATCCAGCTCACACATCTTCTCAAAACAACTAAGTGTGCTATTAAGAGGGGGGGGTTAAAAACGCTAGAAACCCTATGAGTACTAAGTAAAGAAGGGGTGTTCCCCAATAAGGATGTAAGATTAAGTTTCCTGACATATAACTTTAAATCAACAATAGTGTTGACAAGATTGAATTTTCTGTCAGGTACAAATGACAATCCTTTAGCAAAAAAATTAATTATACTATCATCCAATGTCAGAGAAGTATAATTATAAATTTTAAAATCCCCAGTTTCATTAAACATTATAATGGGTTTCTCCAAAAACAGGGACACATTGCTATCATTACTATACTCAGATTGGTTAAAAACTAGCGTCTGCGCTGATTGCCCCTCTTCTTCCTTTGATTCCGTCCCCGATAATTGTTGTTCGATGTCACATTCCTGGAATTGGTACCCCTTTGAAAACCCTGGTTAGTTTCAACTATGTTCTCGGTTTCATTAGTACCTTGAGCTTCATTAATATTATTTCTCTCATGTGAATATTGAACGTTACACCAGACAGGGCTTGAGGCTGCAGAGGGATGCTCTTGCATCTGTAAGCGACAACATCCATGAACTTTTGGGTGCCATCTGTGCTTATACCGAGCACACAGATAGACAGCATGATGAGATGATGGCTCTCATCAGCCGTGGTATGTCTGTGCTTCAATGTGTGGTGGGGATGCTGTGATGCCCGCCTGGACATGGGCCAGCAACACCAACAGCTGGCAGTCAATGTGGACATGCTAGGACACCAAAGGGCTGCTGTAGTGGCAGTAGCAGCCCCGGCAGTGTGGGGTGTGTGCTGTCCACACCACAGTAGGCTACATGCATGTGGTCCTGGCCAGTCTCAGGAGGGACCTGGTACTAGCGGACAAATGTCATCAGCAGGTGAGAGTAGCACATTGAGGCCTGTACCTGGGGTTCTCTATTAGAAGACCAAAGGCGCATTCTTTCGAATGCATTTTGGTCGAACTCAAAAGCCTGAAATGGCAAAATATAGAAACAGCTTTTAAGTGAATTCTTTCCCTGGGAAAGAATTTGCTTGGCCACTTCGTTACTTTGCTATTTTCAGCACTGTAGTGCGGTCTCAGAGTTGGTATATTTAAGTAGGGGGGTTTGGGGGGCACAGCCCCCCACATCAGGTGTGTATGGGGGAGAAGCCCCCCACTTAATGTAATCTTTATAGTGTTTCTTATTTATTTATTTACTTATGTTTTTTGTTGGAACAGCGATTTTTTTTCCCTAGGGAAACAAATCGCTGTTCTGACAGTTCAAAATTGTAAACATTCACTTACATAGGGTTGATTAATCACCGTTCACATTTTTAAGCATTCGGTGATCTAATATAGACCCATACCTGGACGTGCCCATGGAACCCCTGGCAGGCACAGTCCATGTATCCGTGGCCGGAGGCATTGAACTGCACACCCTGCCAGGTATGGTCTGCAGCTATCCATAAACACCTGTGTAGGGCAGCCACATGGCAAAACTGTGTGCATGCATACCCACACACTATGAAAACACACCTAGGGTAACCCTATACCTACACACACCACATCACCTCACCCAGCTCCCCACAGTACAACTCTCACCCACACACATGGTGTTAAATGCATGGCCAACCCGCAGCCTCTGGCAAATCAGCACCACATCCTGTGCATACGATGATACTTGTGTCCCATCCCTGTCATCCATACCATCGATGCAGGGACAGGCTGATATGGTTCTGTTGCACACGGTGACTGTACAACAGTGTATCACAGTACTGCAGTGTAACATGTTGTAGGGAGTAGAGTGTAAGGCATATTTGGCAGGTAGTGTAGCCATCCAGCAATGATGCCTTATAACTGTTATTAAGACTGGTTGGTTGTGGTCTGTATAATGTTATCCATTTTTGTTGTAGGTGTACATGTGTCAGCACTAGGATGCCCTGTGCATATGATAATACCTGTGCCCCATCCCTGTCATCCATACCATCGCTGAGAACTGTTGATACAGGCATAAGCTCACAACATGACAGGGCCAGTGGACATGATTCTAGGTTGACACTAACTTATGGCAGTAATATAGGTGATTTTTGTGCACTGATCAGAGGGAATTGGAACATTTTGACTAGTGATGTAAGTTTGAAGGGTATGCTAGGTGATAAACCGGTTTTTAGATATAAAAGAAATAAAAACTTGAAAGATTTACTTTGTAGGGATAAGACAAAGACCAGTATGGATAATCTGGCCATCACTAAACAGGGCACTTTTCCATGTGGGCTATGCAAGGCGTGTGCTTTTGTAGATAGTAGGGGTGTTTTTGTACATCCAGTGACTGGAAGATTGTTTGATTTGAAAGGGAGAGCAACTTGTAGAACCACTGATGTGGTTTATTTGGCTGAGTGTCAATCCTGCACAAGTTTTTATGTGGGCAAGACCAACTGTATGTTTAAAGTTAGGGTCTTGCAGCACCTCTCCGATTAGAAATGGAGACACACAATGCATTATATAGACACTTGGTAGCTCATCCTACACATAGCTTCAAGTTTAAAGTAATAGTGAATGTGAAGTTGAACAAAGAGGGGAGACATTAAACAGTTAACAGAGCTAGCTGAATCTAAATGGATAATTGAGTTAATGGCACACAGGAGTCCTGGGCTTAATTAAGTCATTCCTATGAGACCCGCCCTTAAGAACAGGCGGGTTTTTTACTGATTTTTACTGATTTTCTATTGGTTTGTATTTGTTTTAAAATGTTTGGTTTTGGGAGATGCTTTATCTGATGAAGGGCAAAGGCCCGAAAGCGCTCATCACTTGTATGTCTATTTTTAATAAACAGAAGGAGTTGGTATTCGAGCAGTGTCCAGTCTTATTTGTTTTTGGATATTTACTATGGTTTATTTGACTGGACTTTGGTGAGGCACAGAACATTGTTTTGTTTATCCATACCATCGATGCAGGGACAGGCTGTTATTGTTCTGATGCACATGGTGACTGTAAACAGTGTACCACAGTACTGTTATCCATTTGTGTTGTAGGTGTACATGTGTCAGCATGAGGATGGTCTGCAGTCATATTCCACAACAGGGTATGTCACTGTGCTGATACCATGGCTGTGACATATCTGGGGTACAGTCGAACACATTTTACAGGTTACTAAACCGGTTTTTGCCTGTGCCACATGGACAGGTGGCCCGCTGAGGTGTGTATACCCTTCAACCTGATGTGGACCCATCCACATACATGCACACTGTTACTTGGCAACACTGGGACTAGACCCCTACCTAGCTATGTCGTGATACTGATGTGTGTGGCTCACCCTAAAGGCTGTGCGGTGTGTCCCAGGATACATGATACATGCAGAACATCCCCTGACATGTACAGTATGCTAAAGGGGGATGTAATGGGTGTATTTGGATGATACATAGTGTGACATACCAACATATACACATTTACAGACACACAACAGCCAGACACACATCTGTGATACCAGGACCTGTCACTGCTAACTAACTTGGCAGTGTCTCCAATGTGCTACAGGTAGGCTGCACACATCACATGCATAACTGGCTTGGATTGAGGTGACAGTTACCTGTATGACTGATGGTGACAGTGGTAACCATACTGTGGTACATGGGACATATACCTGGTGTACCTTGGTGTAATAACAGTGTACACAGCACCCACATCCCCCACTGGATATTGTACTCCCTCCAGCGTGAAAAACAAACAAAAAAGCAGACACTGAATTCTTCCAGTACAAAAGTTAGCACATTGTCAAGTTTATTTCACTTAACTTCTTCAGACAACCATCTAACAAAACACATTACTCTTAAATAACTCCACATGCAGGTCACATGACAGCCTACTCTAATTATCTTAAACGTATCTTAAAATTATCACAGTCGATTTGATCAATAGCCCTAAACATGAAAGAATGTACCGGGTTATCCTTCATGTGTTTAGCCAAAGCATTTTCAATTTTACACTTTCGAATATTATAGAGGTGATCATATACTCTCTCCCTCAGTTTGCACTCGGTTTTATCTATATAAAAAAACACTGCAAGACTGGCACTGGGCCAAGTAGACTACTGTGGTTGAATTACAGTTCAATCCCAGCTTACAAAAATAATTAACCCCTAATATTTTGTATTTATTGCCCGTACACATATATTTACAATACGTACAAGCCTCGCACTTATACATTCCAGGCATCCTAACCGGGGGAGCCAACCTGACTTCAAACCCATTGATTGGCATACAAGGTATTTGTGATAACAGTAATGTGAACTTTAGGGCTAATCAAACCCCATTTACGTTGGTTACAAACACAGAAGGGGATTTCAATATATTTAACTATTCTCGTTTTTTGGTTAAACCGGAACTGGCTGACTTGTTAGCAAAGTGGGCTCACATTCATGCCTACTCAAAAAAAAGCACTAATTGATTTAAAGATTTATATCCATAAATTGAACCTGAATTTATTGTTTGAAGGGACTGTAAACATGTTGGGTGAATTCAGAGTATCAAGTACGTATAACCCTCCCTTGCCCCCAGTTCTTGATGTTTTTGAAAAATACATGTGAAATGGATCTGAGGAATATAGGGTTATTTGGAAAAACTACCACAAAATCCAATATTACTCAGGAGGAGTGGGTATTGTTGGATTATGTAAAAAATGAGGGGGTCCGCGTTATGAAAGCAGATAAGGGGGGAGTTTTTTTTTTTGATACAACTGATTACAATGAAAGGATGAATAGGATGTTGATCACAGACACTTATGAACAAGTGTCTTTAAATGAAGTTAACCAGGCCTATAGGCTTATCAAAATTTATGTGAATGACTTGTTCATGGAAAACTGAGTTGATTTAATGACTTGTAACTACCTTACCATGCCAGCTCCAAGAATCCCGGTTATATTCGGGATACCGAAAATCCATAAAGATCTGGATAACCCCCCCCCAGCTCAGCAAACCTGGTAATGGCATATTGGGAGGACAAATTTGTTCACAATGAAGCTAATGTCTATCGAGGGAAATTTATTATTACACCAGGTTCCTCGATGATATATTTATAATATTTAAAGGAAGCCAGTTAATCTTTGAGGAATGTATGGAATACTGTAACAATTCAACTACCTTCCTTTCTTTTATGTATGTATTCAACAATGAAGTGATACCATTTTTGGATGTTGAACTAAGTAAGGACAGAGTAAAAGCATGTTATAAAGCTAAAATCCACTGCAAGGATACATATTCTAATGCACTACTACATTATAGTAGTGCACTCACGGGACACCAAAAAAGAATGGTGATAAAGGGCCAAATAGTCAGAGCTGCGCGTATGTGCACATTTGAAACCGACTTTTTGACCGAATGTGAGTTATAGTTTCAAATGTTTAGGAAGAGGGGGTAACCTAGTGACCTACTTTTGCGAATTTGCCCATGAAGTTACCAATAAGAGAACTATGGGTCACTTTAAGGAAATTTTTGGTCCCCCAGGTGAGGTTAATAACCAAAAGTTGAGGCAGGTCCAAGATAATGCTTTATGTAGGAAAGATGTAAGTAACTATCCCCACTAATTCATCCCCCTTTTATTGCCAACTTTGGGCTCATTAAACATGTTTTAAGAAATAATTGGGATATTATAAAAGCTGATGATAGACTAGAAAAGCTTGGGTCTGGACCACAAATAGTTTTTAGGAGGGCAAAATACTTCACAAATATACTTGGTCAGGTTGGCTCCCCCGGTTAGGATGCCCATAATGTATAAGTGCAAGGCTTGTACATATTGTAAATATATGTGTACAGGCAATAAATACAAAATATTAGGGGGTTAATTATTTTTGTAAGCTGAGATTGAACTGTAATTCAACCAGAGTAGTCTATTTGGCCCAGTGCCGGTCTTGCAGTGGTTTTTATATAGGTAAAACCAAGCGCAAACTGAGGGAGAGGGTCTATGAACACCTCTATAATATTCAAAAGGGTAAAATTGAAAACGCTTTGGCTAAACATGTGAATGATAACCCAGGACATTCTTTCATGTTTAGGGCTATTGATCAAATCGACTATGACATCAGGGGAGGTACATTAAGCATGGAATTGGAGGTTCAAGAACTATATTGGCAGATAAAAATGAGGGCATACACAAAACCAGGTTTGAACGATGTATGCTCTATAGCCAGTGTGCTAAAGATGAAAAATTTCCAAAGATAAAACCCATCCCCCTTTTGACCAGCTTTGTTTTTTTAACCCTTTTGGTATGCTTCCATTGTAAAACCATTCTGCTTCAACAGAAAAAAAGCTCTATATATGTTTTTTTCACAATAAACATGTTTTTAAATGTATTTATATACATATTTTTAGAGATTTAAGTGGTAGTAATGTTATCTCTTTTTTATCAGATATTGAGGAAAAATGATGCACTTTACTGTGCATACACTTTTAAGATAATTAGAGTAGTCTGTCATGTGACTTTTATGTGGAGTTATTTAAGACTAATGTGTTTTGTTAGATGGTTGTCTGAAGAAGTTAAGTGAAATAAACTTGATGAAAGTGCTAATTTTTGTACTGGAAGAATTCGGGGTCTGCTTTTTTGTTTGTTTTCATGAATTTGTTTTGTCTTTTTTGTTTTTTTAGTATTGAACATTTGGCTGTAGTTCCTAAATTGTGTAGTCCTTGTTATTAATATGACTGTTGCATCACATATGTTGTTTTATCATAATGTGCACATAGCAGATATATACAGTGAGATACATGTGGGAGGGTATACACAACTGTGATGTTTACTCATGACAGGAATATGGTCATAAATATATAATAGGTCTATATATGTCTGCATGTACATACACGTGTATACTCATACATATGTTTGCATACATATCTGTATACTGCTACATATATATGGCCATGTGTACATCTCTTAATATATATATATATATATATATATATATATATATATATATATATATATATATATATATATATGTATATATAGATATATGTGTATATAGCTATATATTTATGCACATCCTATGTGTACAGATAAGCATAGTTATGTTGGTATATATGTAGATATCTATAACTATATGTGCATACATATATATTCTGATATACCTACTACTGTCAATATATATGCAGATATCCATATGTATATGTGCATATGCATCACTATCTGTACATGTGTAGACATATATTGCTCTGTATATGTATATATCTGGGTGTGTATATGTATATATATATGTACATATACATACCATCTATATATGTCAATATGTATATGTATAAATATCTATATAGATATCTGGATAATTATATATACATATATTTTCACCATATGTCCTGAACATGGAGTGTAGCCCTACCTCAGCCCCTATAGTCCCAACTTCATAGTGCAAGGGGATGTCAGGTATGTATAGCTGGTATATTAGTAGACTATTGCTAATGTAATAGGGATTGTCTTCACAGACATGGTGTGTGTGGGAGGTCACATCTCCTTTTCACATGTGTGCCAGTGTCTACTGACATACATCCTAAGGACATCATATTACAGTACCGCTGTTAGCACATAATGCTCCTGTGGACTACAGCAGAGATATTGGCCAATATATATGGACATTCTGACACACTCTGGACCGTCCAGAGGTATACACAGAACCCCTTAGTGCAAAACATGTGGACCAAGCCTGACAATATGGATGTTAACAGCCATGTAGATGGGTATAACACATAATGACTGGTATACATTTGCTCCCATAGATTATGCATTCACACACCCCTGTCTGTCCTGATACATAATAACCACTGGTACAGAGGTGCCATGGCCACATACTACCCAGTAGATATTGACATACATTTGTACAGCATACCACTGCTCTGTCTGACATACATGACTGTTAAGGGAGGCCTGACAGCAGTACATCTGGCAAGTATTCTGGACATGACATCTCACTGGCTAAGTACACTAAGCTGCTAAGCATGTAACAAAGCACTGTGCAGGCTACAGGCAGACTGGCTCAACACTGGCCTACATCTCTTTTTAATTTCTCCAAGTCTTTTGGGTTTCTAATACCATGATGGGAATGGACCCCATTCCTAAGTCAAAGTACTATTAAAGTTCATGAAATTAGTATTGTTTCACTCTTTGATGTTAACCAAAAGTGCTCTTCGCAGCACCCGCAATGTGCCCAGTAATGACTCCTTCTGGAATTCGTACAGTGTTACATGAACTGGTAACATATCTAAATACGATTGTAAATTATTTTTTATAAGACCAGTTGCTCCTACTACTATTAAAACTGTCTGGGTATCTTTCTTCCACATGGCTCTCGTTTCTGCCTGCAGATCAAGGTATTTTATGACTTTGTGTCTCTCTGTATGCAAGACACTGTAGTCACTAGGTGTGGTGATTTCAATGATCAATGCTACTTTTGTCTTCTTTTCTTGGACCACTATATCTGGTTTTCTAGCATCTATCTTTTGGACTGTTGGTATTGGGTGATCCCATGTGATGTAAACATCATTTTCTATGCTTCACTGTGGCTCATGTTTCCAGTGTTTTTCAACCGCTTTGATACCATAATGTTTGCACAATCTCCAGTGTAACAATCTCGCCACATTACTATGCCTTTCAGTATACAGTCCCTCTGCCATTAGAGAGTCGCAGCCAGCAATAAGGTGTGTGACTGTTTCCAATTCAGTTCCACAAAACCTACATATGTCTGTTTCTCCCACATGTTCAATGGACTTAGTAAAGCAGCATGTATGTAGCCCAACAATCTTGGGCTGCCAATATTAACCTTTCATTTCTTGATGTAAATTCACCTCTCTTTAACCATTCAAGCATTCGTTCTTGATCAACATGAGACTCTTTCAGAAGTTTTCTATGCTTACAACTATATTTATGTTTTTTCCACATTTCTTGCCTTCTCATCTGGTCCTTCACCTTATATTCTTTCTTTTGTTTTTTAGCACATTCAATTGCTGCCTGGTTTTTATCCACTTCTGGTTTGATTTCCATTCCTGCTTGACGTCGATATGCTTCTGCTAAATTAAGCAGAGATGTCATTTTAGATTTATTCCCTTCATGTTTCAAAACTTTCAACACATTTGGATTTTGTGAGGTTAGTAGATATGTCTGGATTCCCACAATTGCAGATCTATACATGTAATCAATTTCAAGGATTCCCATCCCTCTTTCTGAACGGGGAATATATAATCTTGGTATACACTGATTTTTATAAACCATTTGGTGAGCATGAAGCATCCTTCTTGTTTTAATATCCAAACTATCCAACACTTTTTGGGGCCAGTCAATCACTCCAAAACTATAAGTTTGGACAGGAAAAGCAAATTGATTTATTGCTTGGATCTTGTTCCTAGGTGTCAATTCTATTTTCAGGATTAATTTAAGTCTTCTAAAGTACTCCTTATTAAGCTTTATTCACATTTGTTCATGTTTTATTGCTGATCCTACATCAATTCCCAAGTATTTATACACCCCTCTTGCTCAAGTTCTTTTATATCACATTCTTGTCCCAAACTGATGTTTTTCTGGTGCTGCAATTTTCCTTTTTTAAAGGTTGCTTTTGCACCAGGTGACCAAATGACATTCCAATATCATCTGAAAAAGTTTTGACAACCTGCAGCTGTGCTTTCAGTTCCTCATCTGATGAGCTATGCAATTTTAAATCATCGACAAAGAGAAGATGAGAAGTCATTAGACTGTTGTTTTCTAGAAGCCAAATTATACCCTTGATCTAAGCTGTTAAGTAAACAGCTTAATGGATTAATGGCAAAGAAAAATAGCAACGGTGACAGGGAGTCACCCTGGAATATCCCCCTTTGGATTTTTATCCCTGGGATAATAATCTGTCCTTTATCATGGCTTAATTGCAAGGTGGTCTGCCACTGTTTCATGGTTACTGTAATGTAATCAATCAGTGTAGGATGTATCTTATACATTTTTAAGTACTCTTTTATCCATGAATGTGGGATACTATCAAATGCTTTTTTATAGTAAATCCATGCCATACTTAGATTCTTCCCTTTCTTATAGTTCTCCACTATAACTTTATCTCCTGTGGGGGAACACACATGTACCTGCATATATAGCAGGCTCTACAGGCATATCAAAGCACAGCGTAAGATACACATGTGTGAAAGTGCATAACCACAACCAATGTAAACACAGCCACATATGGTAAGCTAGCATAATATTACAGTATATGGACTATCTGTTCAACACCATCCTCACATGTGCCACTCACACACAAACCCTACATATACTGGGCCACTACACAATGTGGTCTGATGCCTGTCTGTGGTATGGGACATGAGTGTGTATGGCCCTACAAACATGTAAGCCAATATGGTAATATACAGTGGAGCAGCATGTAACATCAGATAGGATGGGACCAAGAACAATGACATCTACCACAGTCTGTACACAGGCCAAAGTACATGTTAACAATACACACACTGTCGACATTCACCATAAGTACACAGACCTCAGTACTGTACACACAGCCACAGAATGTCCAGATTATGTCATTAAATATAACCCCTACTGTACATAACATGTGTAGTAGCCAGATATCTCACTGGCTTGTTATCAGATATGATGACACGAATTAGGGTGTACAGCACATATGCACCTTTAATACATGACATATGTACACAAGTTGACAGAGTTGTGGCTGGAAGCACATACACAGGGCCAATATTGACATGTTGCTGTGATAGCCTCATACATTTACTGCTGTAACAGGGTTTGTTGCAACATATGTCCTATGAGGGATACGAAGTCAGTAACTGTCACGGCTTTCACCATCTACAGACTGCAATCCTCACACTACCTTCTGCAGTTCACAGATAGATGCTCTGTGGGTAACACATGAAACCAAAGGCACTACACACTGCCCTGTCTGCTGATGACCCTACAGATGGGGATTCCTCATAATCTTAGCACTGACATGGCAGGTATTAAAACATGTAAGACAACCATATCCACACACACCCTGTTAAACCAACATTACTCCAAATGCAGTATAGCAGCACTTACAGTCTGTAGTCAGGTAAGGCACACCCCCTCTTGTGTGTTGCCCTATTTCCACAGTGTATGTTGTTAGAGGTAAATCCCCAATCCATCTGAGATGCTCTTTGCCAAACAACAGATCGAGTTCCTGCTCACAGTGAATGAAAAGGCCCAACACCAACATGATGTTCCTAGATATTGGAGTGTGTTTCCATGCAATTGGCTATGGGAATGTTACCACAGCTGTTCCACATGCAATCAGCTAGATGTGGGCTGCAATTCATGCAGAGGCCATCAGCTGATCACGAGCATCACTTAAAATACACATGCTGCTGCCTAAGCAAAGCAGGTGTAGGTCTCCACATCCACCAGAGAGGGAGTGAGAGAGGCAGGCAGAGGCAAAGACAAGTCAGGGAGGGGTGGGAAAGTAAAACTTAAGCATGTTTGTGTTACACACCTTCCAGCACAGGGTATCAAACCCCTGATGACTATGTAGTGCTATCACATTTCTATGCAGTTATTGTATGCGCCACATAGGTTACATGTTGTGGAGCCCTCAGAACATATATGTGATGGTGGGAGACATCTGCAACAGGGATATGGTAGCTATACAGTAGGTGTGGTACATGTGTCTGTCCACATGAACAGGTGCCAGCATCAGCACAGCCACATTCTCACAGGGACACACACAGACTGACACACTTGGCAGGGCCAGGAATACAACTCATCACTAGTGAGATTGCCACAACACATTACTGTGCAGGTATCACATGCACCACAGGGGTCATACGTATATGGGTAAAGGGTATGGAGAGGTGTTTGACATCAGAGAACATGCTTCAGTATGCTAGTGGAGGTTGTAGTGTATGTGAATGTGAACATACGTATCATACAATGCACACACACACACACACACACACACACACACACACACACACACACACACACACACACACACACACACACAAACACACACACAGGGTGCCAGTACTGACAGGCATGGGTGCATTGATTCACGGGTGTGTAGTGGTCAACTGTGCCAGATGGCTATACAAGGCCTAGGTGATGAGTATACCTTGGCATTAGGCCACACGACAATGGTCTGCATTGTGACTCAGGGGTGTAGTTTCTGGATTTGCCCACACAGGTGTGTATTGTATTCCCCATCCAGTCACTTGGGTGACTATTGCATGTGGCCAATTCTGTGCATTGCTTGCCATGTATGTGCTCCTTAGTCCATGACATGGATGGTGTCTGTGATGTGGACACCTCCCACATGCATGTAGAATGACGTGGAACTGCACCTGGGGTGTCTGGCCCATGTTGTGTACACAGATTGTCATCAGATGTGCCAGTCCCAGCCTCATGTGGTGGGAACTGGTAATGGACATCAGGTTTACCCTGCACCTACATTAATAGCATGCTAATGGCATTCCCTGGTGTCAGTGGCATCTGTCTGTACAAGGCATGTTTTCAGGCATGGTATGTCCTTTGTGGGTCACATTTGATGGCACCACAGGTGTTGCACGTGTCCAGTGGGGAACATGGAGAAGGTGCACTCTCTGCATGTACATGCTTATTGGACAGATAGACAGGGGTGCCATGCCCCCACTGCAATCACTCCATAGTTACTATCAGTGGGCAACATGCAGTGTACTACCAACATAGCGGCTGTTGCCTAGGCAAGTGTGTGTGTGTGTGTGTGTGTGTGTGTGTGTGTGTGTGTGTGTGTGTGTGTGTGTGTGTGTGTGTGTGTGTGTGTGTGTGTGTGTGTGTGTGTGTGTGTGTGTGTGTGTGTGTGTGTGTGTGTGTATGAGACATGGGTTGAGAGTGTTCTCTGTTTAACACTAGGGTTGTGTTATCCCTGTTCGGTGGACATTGTGATATATACTAGGGCCACCATTTAAGAAATTTGCAAAAGCCGCTCCACATTGGGCCCATTTGTTACACACTCACATCCACCTCCACACAGGATATGAGTTACATACACACACACACACACACACACACACACACACACACACACACACACACACACACACACACACACACACCTGTCATGTCTGGGATTAAAACTCCTACCTAATTAGTTTATTACACTACAGCACTATGCAGTAAGAGTACACGCCATGGAGATTACTGGAGCACTCCTTCCCCAAAGGTGTATTTCACATTGGATGACATCAGTAGGATTGCCAACGTAGGGCATTTGAATTGTAGTGAGTGTGGCTAGGCTAAAATGTATTGCTCCCTACACAGACATTGGCACACACAAAAACATCCACAACTGACATGTGTGGGTATAGAACCCCTAACATAGGTCTATATTACACTACAGCATAAAGCTGTTATATGATGCACCACAGCGATTACTGGAGCACTCCTTCCCTAAAGGTGTATATCACATTGGATTACATCAGCAGGATTGCCAAAGTAGGGCATTCGAATTGTAGTGAGTGTGGCTAGGCTACAATGCATTGCTCCCTACACAGACATTGAAACACACACAAAACATCCACAGCCAACATGTGTGGGAATAGAACCCCTAACAGACATCTATATCACACTACAGCATGAAGCTACTATAGGATGCACCACGGGGATTACAATAGAACCCCCTTCCCCAAAGCTGTTTTTCACAGTGAATGACATCAGCAGGATTGCCAAAGTAGGCATTTGAAATGTACTGAGTGTGACTAGCCTAACATGCACTGCTCCCTACACAGACATTGAAACACACACAAAACATCCAGAACTGCAATGGGTGGGACTAGAACCCTACCAGAGTTCTACATCACGTTACAACAGTACGCAGTTATGGCATGCACTATGGAAATTACTGGGCTACACCTTTCCCAGAGGTGTATTTCTAGGTGGATGACATCAGCAGCCTTACCAAAGTAGAGCATTTGAATAGTATGGAGTGTGACTACCCTAAAAAGCATTCTCTCTACACAGACAGAGTCAGACAGACAGACACACACACACAGATGCACACACACTTGCCAAGTCTGGGATTAAAACTCCTACCTAACTAATTTATCACACTACAGCAGTACACAGTTATAGGATGCGCTACAGAGATTATGGGGCTACAACCTTTCCAGAGGTGTATTTCTAGGTGGATGACATCAGCAACCTTGCCAAAGTAGATCATTTGAATTGTAGGGAGTGTGACTACCCTAAGAAGCATTGCTTTCTACACAGACAAACACACATACACTTGCCAAGTCTGGGATTAGAACTCCTACCCATCTATTTTATCACACTACAGCAGTACAGCAGCCTTAACAAAGTACAGCATTTCAATTGTAGGGAGTGTGACTACCCTAAAAAGCATTGCTTGCTACACAGACAGACACACACACAAACACACACACACACAGTTATCATGTCTCTGGGATCAGAACTCCTATCTAACTAATTTATCACACTGCAGCAGCAGTATGCAGTTATGGGACATGTCACGTAGATTGCTGGGCTACAACTTTCCCAAAGGTATATTTCACAGTAGATGACCTCAGCAGGCTTGTCATAGTAGGGCTATGGGGAGGGCAATGTGTGTGTATGGGCCATAACCCATTCATCTATAGGTTGACACGCCACATGCGGGCACACACAAGGTCATATTTCACAGGTAATGGCATCAATATAGACTTTTTGGATGTCAATTTAATGTGGGACAATGAAGAGATGAGATTACATAGTACAATTCACAGAAAACAAACTTTTAATAATGGGTACCTTCATTACAGAAGTGGACACCCAAAACATGTAATTTCTAATATTCCGAAAGGTCAGTTTATTAGAGCTAGTCGCATGACGTCAAAAAATTCTGATGCCTTAAATGAATTTGGTTTTATCATTTCCCTATTTTTAGACAGGGGTTTTCCTCTGACTGAACTTACGGATATTGCCACAGATGTTTTCCGTAGACGTAACATTGATTTTGCACCAATATTGTGTCTAACGATTGACAACATCAACACAAAGCCAGTTAAGACTGGCGGCAAATTGACCACTGGCATGGTTTGCACCTTGGGAATGAATTCCGATATCAAACATATCAAAGACATTTTAATTAAAAATTGGAGAGTTATTAGAGGTAACTCTGATATGTATAGTATTTTAGGTGATAAACCATTGTTTGTTCAGAGAAATGATAGCAATTTAAAAAGAATTCTAACACAATGTAGGGAGTCTAAAAGTAATATTACAACAGTCAAAAAAGGGATGCACTGTTGCAATGTTTGCAACATGTGTAGATATATTTCTGTTGGACCCTACATTTCAGTTACAACTTCTGATAGAGTTTTTTCAGTACCTGGTTATGTGAATTGTCGTACTTCTGGCATAGTATACATAGCATTGTGTTCTTCCTGCACTGCATTTTATGTAGGAATGTCGACAAGGGAGCTTAGAACTCGTATTAGGGAGCATTTGTATTGTATTAAAATGAAAGATGATAAAAATGCTCTTTTCAAACACAGTATAACGTGTAAGAATTTTAATAAATTTTTATTTTCTATTTTAGAAGTGTGTCATAAGGATATGAGGGAGGGGGACTTTAAAAACTTTTTGTTGCAGAGGGAAACCCAGTGGCAAATTAAATTAAAATCAGATCACCCTCCCGGACTTAATGAGTCCATTAATGTAAAATGTTTTTTGAAACATCAAAAGTTGAAAGTGGACAAAAGTAATGATTTTATTTGTTTACATATTACATGAAATAATATTGAAAAGTGTTTTTTATATATATACTTTTTATAAAACAATTTTTAAATAACTTTTCATACATATTTTTGAATGTATAAGTCATTAATTGTTTAATTGATTAATCAGCCTTGATGGTTAATTAGAGGTGGTGTATTTAAGGCTTCATTTTGTATGTTTTTCTTCATTCTGATGAAGTCTACGGACGAAAGCGGAAAATAAAATTGTGTTACGCTATTGTTGGTGTCTTTCTCCAGCTGCTGCCGGCTTTGTATTTTCCATATGTCATATGATGCCCGACTGAAGAAACTCCAGCTCTATTCAGTCGCATACCGTCTGCTCAGAGGTGATCTGTGCCTGACATACAAGGCCATGTCCAACCCGGAATTAATGGACATGCTCCACCTCAAAAAATCCAAATCCACCAGAGCCACGAGAGCAAGAGACTTAAACCTCAACACGGATATAAATAGGACATGCTGGAGGGACAGATTCATCACCCAGAGACTCCCTACACTATGGAACAGAATCCCAGTCCATGTGAGGCAGAGCCCCTCACTGACTCTGTTCAAGAGAAATCTTGACGAGTGGATGGGAGATCGTAGGTTTACCCCGGGAATCATCTCTGTGTCACTGCTGGACAGAGGCACAGCAAACTAATGGATATAGTATTCTCATCCTAAGGGGTGGTGAAAGCCACACACACTCTGGCTGGGCTTATAAATGCCCTAGGGCAGATAGCCTATTATGAACCTATGAACCTATGAACCTATGGGTGTCATCAGCCATGGCTCTAGTGTGTAACCAGCATCCCCCACTAGGTGACTGTAGGGGATGTCCTCATTGGCAAATCTTTGGTACAGCTATATCAGATGCCAAATGTGGGAATCATGATAGCTTCCGGGGCAGCCAGCACACACATTCATTATAATGCCCTGGGCATCACAGACAACCTAGCAGTTAATGGAGGGGATGCCCCTACGGTTGATGTAGGCCCTTCCCTGATCACTGGTTGGGGCTTTGATGCATATGTTAATGCAGTCTATAGCACCCACTACCTCAGGGTATTCTGCTATTTGGTGGAAGAGATGCATATTGCTGGCCAACACCTCACGGGTGTTGAGGAAATATAAGTGCTCACTGGCATGTGCTGACATGGCATCCAGGAACTGGTGGAATACTCTGGATGCTGATGCCTATGAGATCCCCATGATATCCCCAGTTGAGCTTTGGGAGGTACCTGTGGCTAGTATTCCTAGGCCTACACATACCTTGGTGTCCACTGGGATGGGTTTCCCTCGGTCAGTTTGGTGTGTCAGATGTGACCAGCACAGCTCAACAATTTGCTGTAGGAGGTCCTTGTCCACCCTATAGTGCTCCACTATCTCCAGCTCATGTGGCCCCTGGTAGGTTACCCTGGGTCTGTACACTCTTCTCCTCACTGTGGGTTGATCGGCAGCATTCACATCCTCACCACCCTCAGCCTCTTGCACATGTTGTTCTATGTTGCCTGCTGCAGCCCCTCTCATTTTGTAGGTTTGTTTGTTAAAAGTTCTCCGTTTGTATACACTGATGGTGTAGAGTGTGGGAAAAACCAGAGAGAAAGGTGTTTGCATAGTTTATAGTAGTGTTCTGGGATGGGCTGATCTGCTGCCTGTGTAATTGGCTGATTGTGATATATTTCACCTGCCAGCTATGCTAGTTCACCTTGATTACCTTCCTACTGCTGTCTTCCCTTCCTATTGCCTTCCTGTTTAAGCCCGGGGGTGCGCCGTGCAAGCAGAGTGCTCAAATGTGCACAGTGCTGCTATTTCGTCATTTAACTTTTTTCTTCTTCCTTTAAAGGGGGGTTGATAGGGTGGCCTAATGGTTAAGTTGTTTATCTTATAGACACAAGGTGCAAGGTTTGATGCTCACATGGGGTAATTGGCTAGGCTTAAAATGGCCGACAAGGGCAGTTAGCCTAGTAGTAACCTATGAACCTATGATCCCGGTGCATGGTTCACACACCCGCTTAAGCAATGTAAAGAGTGCTAGGCAGAATCAGACACACCCCTTAGCTTATCTGTGCTAAGCTAGGAGCGAACCCAAGTCACAGGGCTCCAATCTGCTTACAGTATGCCTGACACCCCCCCATGATGTCAGCTAACTCCTAGGCTTGCACCAAGCTATTCCTACTCTTACACTGTTGGGACCTAACTAGAATGCTGGGGAAAACTGGGATTCACTATCATTCCCCTCATTTGCATAGGATTCCTGCTAATACATAGTTACATGTCTCATACTGAGCATTCCCCCTTAGCAACCTCTACTCACTGCCCATGTTGTCTTCTGCCTGCCATTGACTTGCATGGCAGAATAGTGATTTTAGTTAGAATGCTTAATTTAGGTTTATTTTGTTATTTCCCCCAATCCCGTTTGCACGCCACTGCCTTACGCTTAAACAGCGGAGATCGGCTAAAAAAATAAAAGTTGATGTTTGCAATGCCAATGGCCTTATACTTGGTCATTGGCATGTGTGCTAACTGATATGCAGCCTTGAATTTTGCTGAAATGTACTCTACTAACCAAGTACATTTCTGCAGATTGCACTAGTCCTGCACGGCCAGTTGCAAGCTTCCTGGATCACAAATTCACCTCATTTGCATGGATTTCTCCTGCAAATGGGGTGATTTGCATACAGGGGCATAGTACATGAAGAACTAGTGCAGGGGCGCTTGTGCATGCCCCTGCAGGCTGTTCCTGGATCGCACGGCAGACATATTGCCTGCTAGAGCTCCTGCACTGATCCTGCACACAGTGCAAGGCATAGAGACTCTGGGGGGATGTTTCTTTTAAAATTTTTAGTATTGCTAAAGCAATTTAATTTAAAGCCATGGTGTTTTAAGATGCTCCATTTTTGTACATTGTTGATACTTGCCAGATTTGGCTATCATGACCAGCGGATTCACTGTGTATGCATCTGATATGACTTACGTACTCTTTTCACACTATCAACATATCTTAGGTAGTTACTAGGCTTGATTTTCAATGCAGAGGACCACTGCAGAACCTAGAACACATTTCTAGTTGCCCCTGAGCACTGTCTGATTAAGTAATCTGCTCACGGTCACATAATAGGCAAATGAGGACAAATGGAATCAAACCCTGTACCACAGGAACTACAGTTCACAGCCTTACCCCTCAGCAATAACTACCAAACAAACAAAGTGAACAGTCAATGTCTTTTGAGCTGTAGTTATTGGGCTAGACTTGTGAAATAAAAGCTTTTCTGCCTAACTGCTTATTTATTGATTTAATTTCTTGCATATAAGTAGGAAAAAAACAAGTTAAACTATATAATTTTGCAACTTTGTATGCAGTAAAAATAACAAGTGGTTATTTTTACTTTTCTTTAAAGTTTCATTATAATTTTAAAAACTCTTGTCAATGACATGTTGCAGCAGATGAAATTAAGTAACAAACTCCCAGGATTCAATAAAGCCAACATGGTCAATGGCCATGGCATAAGCAGCTGAATTGCATGCTATCAACCAATCCAGCACAGTCGAGCTATTCAACAAGCTACAAAGCATCTGTGTAGACTCTGTGCTGGTTTTTCCTGTAAATTCTAAAACTTTTGGAATATAGCCATGGAAAGGAGTCTACACAGACAATTAGGGGATGTTGTTGCTTTAATACATTTGTATATGCTACAGGCTGAAGCCAGTGCTGTTGCTGTTGCTAATAGGCCTAGGCTGAGAAGGAGAAGAGTTTTCAGGCCCCATTTATCTTATCACAACCTACATGACATGGAAATTGCAGAGCACTACAGTGTGGACAGGGAGACACTGCAGGAACTCTGTGACCTCTGCTGTCCTCAATTCAGAGCCAGAGCCAACTGAGGGGAATCCATCCCAGTGGAGACAAAGGTATGTGTGGTCCTTAGAGCCTTAGATACTGGTACCTTTCAGAGACCAACAAGGGACATGCTGTGGGTGGCACAGAAATCAGCATCCAGGATCCTCCACCTATTCCTGAATGCTATGCTCCAACATGCCAGTGACCACATATATTTTCCCCATAGCTCTGACAAGAGGGCCAGAAAGCTGCAGGAGTTCTACTGTGTAGCACACTACCCTGAAGTACTGGGTGCCGTAGCTTGCACACATATAGAAATTAACCCACCACCCAGGGAACAGGGTAGGCCCTAAATTAACAGAAATGGCTACCACTCTATCAATTGCCAAGTTGTGTGTAATATCAGGGGAATCATCTTGAATGTGTGTGCTGCCAACCCAGACAGTTACCACAACTCACATACCTGGCACACATCTCAGCTGTATCAGATATTTGCTGGGGGGTACCCCACAGGATCATTTACTGGGGGATGCAGGCAATGCACTTGAACCATGGCTGATGACACCCATCAGAAATGTCCACACACCTATGGAAGAACACCATAATGAGGCACATGCTCAAACCAGAAATATCATAGAGCATGTGTTTGGACTGCTGAAGTCATGGTTCTGGTGCCTAGATACATCTGGGGAGCCCTGTATTACAATCCATGGACATGTACAGACATTTGCAGAGTATGTGCCATGCTACACAACATAATCCTGAAGAAACAGCTTCAGTAGGATCAGCAAGAGAAAGGGTCATACATACCACCAATGTTACTGTCACCAGAACCATAGGCAAATAAGGAGTCAGAGGGGGTACCACCAGCTGCTGTGGGTGTAGGCAGACATAGACATGCTCAATATGCCCTTGCATTGAACAAGAGACAACACATAGCGCACTCACTCACCACCTAGGGGTGACCACCTCGGGGCATAGAACCTTCCTCCTGTTCACGTACATATAGTAACATTAATGCCAGACAACTCACACAACTTTTACCTCCCCATGTAATTGCTGTGTACTGCTTGCATTAGACAGAGTCATCCCTGAACTACAATCATGTCAACTGTTGCATTTACAAGGTAAGTCTCAAACCTGGAAAGTAGTGTGTAATAATATGAATGAGTGGCATATCCTTGTATCACACTAATTGGTACTGTAAGCAAGTAAAGGTGGGACAGTAATGATCTTAACATGTGACAATAGAGACTTCTGTGATACACTGTTATACAGTGGTTATAAAATGTTTACACACCCCTGTTAAAATGCCAGGTTTTTGTGATATAAAAAAATAAGACCACAATAAATCATTCCAAAACTTTTCCCACCTTTAATGTGACCTGTAACCTGAAAAATTCAGTTCAAAAACAAACAAATCTGTTAGGGGGAAATATAAAAAATAAAAAATGTACAACATGCTGGTTGCATAAGTCTGCACACCCTTAATCTAATAATTTGTTGTGTGTGCACACCCTTAAACTAATACTTTGTTGAAGCACCTTTTGATTTAATTACAGAATTCAGTCTTCTTGGGTACTCACCTGCCATCAATTAAAGAGACTCTGATTAACCCGAAATAAAGTTCAGCTCTCCTAGTAGGAATTTCCTGACATTTACTTATTTGCCTGTCAAAGGTAAATTGCCAGTGCAACACCACAAATGCAGATATACTAAGCACTTTAAGTCAAATATGCACCTTGAGCATCAGACGCAAAGCTTATATATCCCTGAATCCAAATGATAGAAAACAGGGATATGGCACAGTTGTCATCATTTGCACAGGGTGTTGTGTGGGGGAGGAGGAGGCTTAGGCTAACAGAAAAGGTCAGTGAGTGTGTGTGAATAAGAAAGAGAAGCAGGCAGATATCTGGATAAACCAACAAAAAGCCAGTGAGAAAAAATGAGTTTTAAGCTGCATGGCTGAACTATGTAACTGTTGTGTGTGTGTGTGTCTGTAGGGGTCATCTGGGTGAAATTGGTAAGTGAGTGTCTGCATGGACACAGCCACGCTCTGTGCTGGATCTACATCGTGGGATGTCAGACAGGTCTGAGCTGTGCATGGTAGAGGTAACAGTTCATCATTGTCATCCCTGACCATGAGAACTGTCTCTTCCAGAAGTTGCACTGGCACATCCACTCCCATGGCCAGAGGCACTGCTGCTACCTGAATGTGACCGATGTCTGCTGGTTGAGCTCCCTTCGTGGTGATGCCCAGGACCACAACCCCATGGCCTGCCATGTCTGGGTGTGGACAGCACACTCATTGACAGTGCAGTGGAAGTACTGCCACTATCAGAGCATGATCAGGCATGGCCACATTGGCTGACAGCAGATAATGTGGCCAACTTATGCCCATGAGGATGCCATTCTCCTCCCAGCAGACATGTTATTACAGACAATACTTGTTCCTTGACAGGCATCCCTCGTTCCAATGTGTCATTCACCCACTCCATGGAATCTGCAACACAATGGAGGCAGTTATGTGTGTCAGCCTGTGCCAGATCTACAGCCCTGAGCATTTGTCTGGAGCACCTATGGGAATGTGCCCATGCCTCTATGATGGCCCTAAACATATGTTGGGTGGCACAGTAACAGGCTTGCACCAGGTGGAGGAGGGACAGCAAGCCCCCTTTGAGCACCCCTATCAACCATCCTGTGTGGTACCTCACCCACACTTTGGCTATGGCCAGACTTACCAGTCAATGAAGTTGCAGTAACCACACTTCCCCTCCACCTTTACAATATCTGTGGTGTCACTGGAATGGGTAGGCCTAGGCCT